>NC_091168.1:120000-277500 GCF_040958095.1 Procambarus clarkii
AGATCTGACTTTCCCAATTTTCTGATGGGAACATCAAATGATCTGATATTCCCATCACTGAAAAATAAAAACAGATAAAAAAAAATGATATGAAAAAATAGAAAATAAAATATACTCATGAAATGAACAGAATGGTTAACAACGCAGCTCAATTGCAATGCAATGTCACAATAACATTTAAATATACTTTAAGATATAATCTAGAAGAAAATAAGGATATTGAAACGGTTCATGAACTCTATTTCAATAAAGGACACTATGGGGAACTTTGAAAAATAGTTATTGAGTATAATTAGACAGACTTGTTGCTAGGCAGAGGAGTAATGAGATATATGGCAAATTTTGCAAAATATACAATGAAGGTACACAAACATTCATACCCAAACAAAGCAAAATGCTAGGTAAGAACAAAGCATTTGGCCCGTAGGAGAAAGGAGATACCCACAAGACTAGAATACAAGTCATTAACAAGCATGCAAGTATAATACATAATACATGCAGACATATATATAATCCAAAAAAATGTCAAATTTACGTACTTATTATTACATTACAAATATCCAAGGTTTTGAAGACACGTTTCCTCTTGCGCCCAACGAGTGAATACTGAGACCAGACCCCATAGGTCCCTATCCTCCTCATCATTCGTCTCACTGTGTCTCCACAGCTTGCACCGCCCATTTGAGACAGCGTCTGGACCTGTTAAAATAATGCATAAACTGTAAGGTAATAGAGAATAATATATATCTTTCAATCTCAACATTAGATTTTCTAATTTCCAACTGTATTAAATAAATAGCATTAAAATATTTTCCTTCTTAACTATTACAAAAATCAACGAATTTGAGTAACTTTTGCTTTTGTTTTATTTGTACCTTAAACATAACACTGAACAATCAATTATGTGCCACCCCACCTTCCTTCATCTGCAAAAAAACTAATCAAAAGACATATGTACAAGGCTAAAAAAATTCAGCAACACTTACCATACTCAGGCTAAAAGAATTAAGCAACACTTACCATACTCTTTTTATATTCACTGTTAACTTTTAGCTCATGTGACAGACTTTCCACCTGCTCAACAGTTTCAAGTGGGGATGGAAGAATGTCTTCCAGGATTGGTATATCTCCATGTGTTTTTGACATATGGGTTTCCGTCATTTTGACAATATTCAGGATATCCCCTGATAAAAATGTCAATTTTGATAATTCCTTCATCATGTATTCCATTATGCCAAAACCATAATCATAATCATCTGTATCAAACCTTATTACAGGTAAAACCAGTAGGCAGTCTACTGTATTTTATCAAACCGTTATTAGTATAATAGATCTCGTAATAATTTTGCAAAAATAATGGCATTTACTATTTTTAAAAGATTATTAGCAAATTTACAGAAATGGTGCATTCGGAAGACAAAACCAATTTTTCACTTTTGACAATTGAGCACCTGCTACATCCAGATTCTAGGGAGGAAAGGAAGGACGATCTTACTGGATCCCATAGCCTCTCCGAGGCACAAACCAGGCTTTTACACAAACCCCCCCCCCTGCACCCGAGCTTTTTAAAATAGTAAATGCCACTATTTTTGCAAAATTATTACGAGATCTATTATTCTAGAGAATAATGCATATAAATGCATATATGCATATAAATACAAAAGTAAATCAAATCTTATCCTTGTATAATATACAAGCTGATGTGAGATCCCTGTCTACAGGTGGACTGGAACTATTATCCAGTAGGCAGTCTACTGTATTTTATCAAACCGTTATTAGTATAATAGATCTCGTAATAATTTTGCAAAAATAATGGCATTTACTATTTTTAAAAGATTATTAGCAAATTTACACAAATGGTGCATTCGGAAGACAAAACCAATTTTTCACTTTTGACAATTGAGCACCTGCTACATCCAGATTCTAGGGAGGAAAGGAAGGACGATCTTACTGGATCCCATAGCCTCTCCGAGGCACAAACCAGGCTTTTACATAACCCCCCCCCCTGCACCCGAGCTTTTTAAAATAGTAAATGCTACTATTTTTGCAAAATTATTACGAGATCTATTATTCTAATAAGAGTTTGATAAAATACAAACCCTGGGGCCATAGAACGGCTATTTAATCCCCTTGAACGGACCTGTGCATGGGCCACTGAGGCATCGAAAAAAAACAGACCGGCTTGGGAAAAAAGCAAAATTGCCGGTCTATGGCCCAGCTGATGGCTGTGCATGAATGGCTAATGGCTGTTAGTTATGGAGCTAGGTTAGACTATGTATGTTTAAATCTCTGATTTAAACAGAGCCAGTGTTCAGTCAAATAACTGAATTTATCAAATCTTATCCTTGTATAATATACAAGCTGATGTGAGATCCCTGTCTACAGGTGGACTGGAACTATTATCCAGTAGGCAGTCTACTGTATTTTATCAAACCGTTATTAGTATAATAGATCTCGTAATAATTTTGCAAAAATAATGGCATTTACTATTTTTAAAAGATTATTAGCAAATTTACAGAAATGGTGCATTCGGAAGACAAAACCAATTTTTCACTTTTGACAATTGAGCACCTGCTACATCCAGATTCTAGGGAGGAAAGGAAGGACGATCTTACTGGATCCCATAGCCTCTCCGAGGCACAAACCAGGCTTTTACATAACCCCCCCCCCCTGCACCCGAGCTTTTTAAAATAGTAAATGCTACTATTTTTGCAAAATTATTACGAGATCTATTATTCTAATAAGAGTTTGATAAAATACAAACCCTGGGGCCATAGAACGGCTATTTAATCCCCTTGAACGGACCTGTGCATGGGCCACTGAGGCATCGAAAAAAAACAGACCGGCTTGGGAAAAAAGCAAAATTGCCGGTCTATGGCCCAGCTGATGGCTGTGCATGAATGGCTAATGGCTAATGGCTGTTAGTTATGGAGCTAGGTTAGACTATGTATGTTTAAATCTCTGATTTAAACAGAGCCAGTGTTCAGTCAAATAACTGAATTTATCAAATCTTATCCTTGTATAATATACAAGCTGATGTGAGATCCCTGTCTACAGGTGGACTGGAACTATTATCCAGTAGGCAGTCTACTGTATTTTATCAAACCGTTATTAGTATAATAGATCTCGTAATAATTTTGCAAAAATAATGGCATTTACTATTTTTAAAAGATTATTAGCAAATTTACACAAATGGTGCATTCGGAAGACAAAACCAATTTTTCACTTTTGACAATTGAGCACCTGCTACATCCAGATTCTAGGGAGGAAAGGAAGGACGATCTTACTGGATCCCATAGCCTCTCCGAGGCACAAACCAGGCTTTTACATAACCCCCCCCCTGCACCCGAGCTTTTTAAAATAGTAAATGCCATTATTTTTGCAAAATTATTACGAGATCTATTATACTAATAACGGTAAATAAATAATAAATAGTAAATAAATCAAAATCAGTTACATTATTTTATCTTATTCATAGCATAAATGTTCTCGAAGATTACTAAAAAGAAATTGAATTAGACTACAGCAAATTGGCAAACTTTACCTTGTATCTGTTTCCACCGAGTTTGTTTGGGGCGTTCTTCAACATATCAGCAATACTTGTCTCAACATCTCTTTCAGTTGCATTAGTGTGGGTGTTGATACAGGCTTCTGGAAATTTATAAGAATTAATTAATATATATAATTATAATTCACTTTGCTATTCCCCATTCCACAGTCCTCTCGTCCTTCCCACTTCCCTGTCCCCACATCATCCCCACTATTCCCACTTCCCTGTCCCATCGTCCTCCTTACCATTTTCCCCTCCCCTGTCCTTCTTCCTCCCCCACCATCTCCCATTCACCTGTCCCTTTGTCCTCCCCAGCATTCCCCTGTCCCCACCATCCCCAACTCCCCAGTCCCCTCGTCCTCCCCACCATTACCCTCTCCTCTGTCCCCTCGTCTTCCCCACCATACCCCCCTCTCGTCCTCCCCACCATTCCAAACTACCTCATCCGATGCATTCTATAATGGTCTGATGCTTCCATCAGAAAATTGGGAACATCAAATGATCTGATATTCCCATCACTGAAAAATAAGAACAGCTAAAAAAATGAAATGAAAAAAATAAAAAAATAAACTATACTCATGAAATGAACAGTATGGTAAACAACACAGCTCAATTTCAATGCAATGTCACACAAAATTATTAAATCGAAATGAAAATAAATGGAAATCTATGAAAATTCAAATTATCAATACAATCGGAAATATTGAAATAATATCGCAACATAATATAGTGTGGGTTGCTCTTACGTGCAACAGACGGTGCTGTTTTTCAAAAAAGGCATGGTTTTACCTGTCACAAGTGTGGCATCTATACTTATACTCACGAAATGAACGGTATGGTAAACAACATAGCTCAATTGCAATGCAATGTCACAATAACATTTAATAACAATAATAACAATAACATTTAAATATACTTTAAGATATAATCTAGAAGAAAATAAGAACATTGAAACGGTTCATGAACTCGATTTCAATAAAGGACACTATGGGGAACTTTGAAAAACAGTTAATGAGTATAATTAGACAGACTTGTTGCTAGGCAGAGGAGTAAATAATGAGATATATGGCAAATTTTGCAAAATATACGGCACACAAACATTCATACCCAAACAAAGCAAAATGCTAGGTAAGAACAAAGCAGTTGGCCCGTAGGGGAAAGGAGATACCCACAAGACTGGAATACAAGTCATTAACAAGCACACAAGTACTACACTACACAACAACCGCACTACTACCAGAACTGGACGAATCACTACCAAAACAACACATTGCACATCACTACAAAAACAACACAACACAACACAAGCATTGGCAAAGAATTATAGACCAGTTGCACTAACATCCCACATAATAAAATTATTTGAGAGTGATCAGGAGTCAGATTACTAGTTTTATAGAGACCAATGACCTCCACAATCCAGGCCAACAAGGATTTAGAGCAGTTTCTATGATCGAGCCACTGAGATCTATAAAGAATTCTGATCAAGAAAGAGATCTAGGGGTGGTTTTAGATAGAAAACTATAACCTGAGGATCATATTAAGAACATTCTGCGAGGGGCCTATGCTACACTTTTTAACTTTAGAATTGCTTTTAAATACATAGGTCAAAAAGTTTTAAAAGTTTTAAAAGTTTTTTAAACCTCTCGTGTATCATGAGTGTGTTAAAGCATCAGATGGTGCATTCAGATGATGAATATTACCTAGTTCCTTCATCTGGGAAGAATGAACACATATTGGTGCATTCGGATGATAAAAACTAACTACTGTAGTTTAATTGATCAACAGACTGTATATCATATGCAGACTGTATGTGGATCTGCGGGCCACTCCAAACAACAGCCTGGTGGACCAAGCTCCACCAGGGCTAAAGCACAAAGTGATATAGATGTGATAGAGAAACTAGGTCAAATGGAGGAGTAGGTCTGTATATTAAACAGCACCTGACGTGCACAGAGCTACTAAACTCAATGTGGTGGTAGAGTGGTGGGGGGGGGAAACATTGCAGAAAAAAACAAAAATACAATTTGGTCAACAAAACAGCATTGTTTAAAATAGAAGACATGGGTTGTCATTTTGGGGGTAAGGTAGGTTACATTGAGTTAATTAGTTAGTACTTAGTTTTTATCTTAAACTGGTTGGGAGAGGTACAGTGTTGCTGTGCTGGTGAAAGAACACCTAAAGGTAAATTAAATAATGATTGCGAATCCACAAGAAGTTGACATAATATCGCTAGAGATCTGCAATCAGGATGATAAACTTTCCTTAAAGAATTTGACAAACACTTGCTGATAGGACATGAAGTAAATCAAATGTATGTCAAGTTTTGTGAAATATATGATAAAAGCACAACAAAATTTGTACCAAAGGAGAGATGCAGAACTAGGAAAAGGGGTTTGTTCAACAGAAATTGCGAGAGGGCCTGAGACCCAAACACACACAAATGGAATCAATATATAGCAAGAGGCCAAACCCCCAAACATACAAGCGATGCAAAGATGCGAGAAACAGCAGCAGCATTAAGGAGAGGGACTTAAGGACCATAAATAAAGTGTGAAAATAAACTCGAGTAAATTTTTTTAACTACTCTCGACAGTGAAGAAAAACAAATATTCAGACGATTTGTGTTAGAATCATTAATCTTACACTTTCGGTCATATTCAACAACACAAATACATACACACACATTCCTGTTGCTGTAGCAAGTGAAGAATTACACACACAGATCACAATAACGTGATGCATCAAATGAACAAATCCACAAGGGCCGTGACGAGGATTCGAACCTGCGTCCGGGAGCATCCCAGACACTGCCTTAATCGACTGAGCTACAACAGGGTAAAAGGGTTGAAACCGAAGTTCTACTGAACTTACTGGATCCCATAGCCTCTCCGAGGCACAAACCAGGCTTTTACACAACCCCCCCCCCCTGCACCCGAGCTATGTCAACAGGCCGTTCTCCCTCTTCGCCCTTCCGAATGCACCATATCAGTAAATTTTTTAATAATCTTTTAAAAATAGTAAATGCCACTATTTTTGCAAAATTATTACGAGATCTATTATTCTATAGAATAATGCATATAAATGCATATATGCATATAAATACAAAACATAAATACAAAAGTAAATGTAAATAATTTTACCTTGCACCTAGATCCACCAAGCCTGTATGGCGCGCGTTTCAGTACTTCGGAAATCTAGAACTATCTTGAATCTCTAATCTGCAATGAAACAATACATATTATTGCACTTACCAAAACATGGATGAATGTAGAAAATACAGAACTATTAGCTGAATATCAAATAAATGGATTTAATCTATTTCACACAGATAGATATATTACACCGTGTATATTAGGTAATACCTAACATACACGCCTCCACACACACTACATTTGAAATGTAGTCTCAAAAAGACTACATTTCAACAGCAAAGATTACTCCATAAAAAAATAATTAAATTATTGACCAACATGAGAGAGGGTTAGCCAACATGAGGGTTGTGTTGATTGCCTGAAAATATTTAAATTGTGTAATGTATTGAATGGCATTTTTCAAGTTACAACATTTTTTAAATTACTGAACTAGGTTCTAGGCTTTGCTAGGCTTAATTCAATTATTACAGATAAGCCTAACCTAGCCTAGAACCCAGTGGGTTTTCTTCCTATTGGGGAGTGTTGTACATGCCTCGCCTCCACATACACACTAGCACAGCCAGGCCTCGCCTCCACATACACACTAGCACAGCCAGGCCTCGCCTCCACATACACCAGCACTGCCAGGCCTCGCCTCCACATACACACTAGCACAGCCAGGCCTCGCCTCCACATACACCAGCACTGCCAGGCCTCGCCTCCACATACTCACCAGCACAGCCAGGCCTCGCCTCCACATACACCAGCACTGCCAGGCCTCGCCTCGCCTCCACATACACCAGCACTGCCAGGCCTCGCCTCCACATTTAAACCAACCAAGCCCACAAATACGTTAACATGGACCAGCATTACACCGTCTAACATACTCTGTCAGATGTAACAACTAAATTTGTGAATTCAAGACCAAATCTATTGTATAACACAGTGTTAGTACGAGAAAAACATTACTTACATTCGAAGCCGTGTTTTAAAATGGCGGCGGTCTTGTACTGACGCTCCAAACTGTGTGTTCGTTTGCGTATGATGAACGTGTGACAATTTACTACAACAATTATTTAATTATTCTTATTCTTTATTTTAATATTTTTAGGGTACATGAAATTTCAAACTTATTTGCACACAATAATATAATTGCATTGTCATAACCTTTATATATTACGGAAAATACGATGACATGAACGAAGTCAAAGTGAAGTTGAAGTCAAAGTCATTCGCCGAACGTATTAGTCATTTTTTTTCATACATACATAGTTGATTTACAAACATAATGTTGGATTTATAGATAGAGCTAGTGCATACAATACCTAAAGCCACTATAGTAGGCCTATATAGCATTTCAGGCAACCGGGCAGTATATATGGACCCCTTACTCAAATCTCTGAATATGTTAGATATTAAGTCCCTGCACATACTCTCATGTGTATTTTATATATATAAAACGCTGCACTGTAATGTCAATCCTGACCTTAAAAGCTTCCTAGAAGGTTGTAACAGATCCCATGAGCACCACACCAGAAACAAATACCTATTTGATATTCCAAGAGTACGACTTAGTCAAACTAGAAATGCTTTACAAATCAAGAGACCTCGAATGTGGAATGACCTTCCCAATTTTGTTAAAAACTGTACCTCTCCCAACCAGTTTAAGATAAATAAAGATAAATTTATAAGTTAAGAAAAATTCCACAAATCAACAACCCTGTTACTGACCCTGTATTTACCCAAGTCTTTCCTAAATCTAAACTTATCCAATTTATACCCATTGTTTCGTGTTCTATCTTGTGTTGACAATTTTAATACCCTATTAATATCCCCTTTGTTATATCTATTCAGGAAATTGTGGTTGATCTCGAACCCATTGATAATGTGACGACTTATACAGAATTTTGTAACTATATCATCAAGATTGTAACCAGCTTAGCTAAATGTAGTGTGGGGTTCAGTCCCTAAGCCCATATATGTGCCTCTCTAACCATTTAGGTTACAGGGCAAAAACATAAAAACAAAGGTAACTGCAGAAGGCCTATTGGCCCATACCAGGCAGCTCCTATCTATAACAGATAAACACTAAGTACTACCTAATTAACTCAATGTAACCTACCAACCTAACCCCCAAAATGTCAATCCATATCTTTTATTTTAAACAATGCTGTTTTGTTGACCAAATTGTATTTTTACTCTTTTTCTGTCATGTTTCTCCCACCCCTGTTTTTTCCCTTTTTTCTTATTTTTTCTCAACATAATTCATACTTTAATTATGCGGATCAGGACATCACCTGATCAAACACATCAAACATCGTTTGACCACCATCAAACACACACATTTCGTGTGTGTTTGACGCTCACTGATATGTACCAGCGTTGTTTTATATATGGTGCTATTCTATCTTACGCTTTGTTGCTCTTTTTTACCTACGGGCTCATAGAACATTCTATTGCGAAAACATTGGCACAAAAATGAATGACGTACATACAATAATAATGTCAGGACAGTGATATAATTATAAACTTTCAAAGCACTGTATCGCCCATGTGTCGTCTTGTCACCAATACTGGGTAACAGTTCCGCCACTTCCCACACTCTTGCGGGTGGGCAGCGACCATTATTCTACGTTTATATTCATATCACCGTGTTGGGAATTTCATTGCGAGTACATTGATACCAAAATTAACGCTGTAGGACAAGTGTGGAAGTGATAACAATCCCAAGAGTAAAAACATTTTGTTGCTCTTGGGCACTCACGGCGAGTCATCTACGTAGGTATTTATTGGGTGCTGGTATTCATATAACTTTTGGTGACCGTTTTTGCTGATTTTCTTCTAGAGAATGTTATTGCGAACACGTTGGTACCAAAATGAAATACATAGCTCGAGAACTAAGGTCAGGAGAGTAAAAAGAGTATACACATTTTTGTTTTGACGCTTAATTAAGGTTATTGTGAGTACTCATCGCCTGCCTAGAAACTGGAAGTAGTAATTCCATCTATCATACATATCATACAAGAGGAGCCACACATCTATGGATCATCCAATAAAATCAGCAGACTTCTAGATGTTACTACTGCTCGGCTTAGACTCGGTTACAAGTATCTCTGGGAATTCTCATTATCTGCTGATGTAGACCTGACCAAATGTAAACTGTGTCAACAAAATTATTCGCACACCCTCCGTCACTATGTGATGGAGTGCGAAAAGATACATGAATTTAGAGACAATTCTATAACCAATGTTCCAGCGATGTGTCAATATTTCATTCAAAATGATCTGCTACCAGAAATTTTAGCCAAATATCCCCAGTTTGCTAACTGTAGATAACAACTAAGTGATTGTAACCTATCCACCGCTGCCCACTGGATGGGGGACGGTGTGCAGGACAAACATATAAATTTTGATACTAGCTCTCCACATATGTCAGTTGCTTAATTTAGAACCTGTACTTGAGGTCGATCTCGAACCCATTGTTGATGTGATGACTTATATTGAATTTTGTAACTAGCTCATCAAGATTGTAACTTGCTTAGCTAAATGAATTGTGGGGTTCAGTCCCTGAGCCCATTATGTGCCTCTGTAACCCTTTCCACAACCGCCCACAAGATGGGTATGGGGTGCATAATGGGGTGGGGTGTCTTGGCCAAACGTGCCACATCAAAACCACAAGTTGACATTGAATGTGAATTAACAATGAGACAAGTAAGATTTATACTAATACATTTATACTAACTCTGTTGAGCGTTGACCATTTATACATCAAATCTGTTGATGTGAGCACTTTAGTTTAGTCTGCCGTTTAAAGAAAAAAAGAGCATATCAATGGTATATCACAGAAAACGAATTTATCATAAACTCATGTATTTGTCTTATCATATTGAACTGCATTCATATTTTTAATATATAACAATATGAATATACAAATTTCTGTAAATCCCCTACCTTGTTGGAATCTGTGGAAATGAATGAGCAAATGTGCTGGCTGAAGGCGCTGAAGGAAACCACATTGGTTTCATTTTGGATACAAATGTCCATGGAAATTCAAAATGGAAACTAATTATATAGTTGAACCTGCAGAGACGAGTTTAAGAATCTGTGTTGAGAGTGATGGACACAGCCTTCACAATTATACTTCAGAGAATGTAAACATCTAAGAGTCATTAGAAATATGTGTAGAATAATAAACCCTACATTGTTTGAGTTAGGGAAAATTTACACCATTTGTGATATATAGATACTATAGCTGTTCCTAAAGATTCACCCTTTTTTGCACCAGCAAGATAACATATAAGATTTTAAGAGTTGACGAATGTTAATATTCTTGTTTGATAAACTGTGAACTTGAGACATAGTTAATAAGAACATATTAACACAACAAAATGTTTTCAAAATCCTTAACACCACTTTCCAGCAACTTATATAATTTATATAAATTATTTTAGAGAATAATACATAAATTATATATTTAAACATGATATAGTGTTTAGTGGAATGTATAAGGAGTCAAATTGTGTTAAAAAGAGCAATTTTTAGAAAATTTGGAAAAATACTTTTTTCTGTTCAAATTATAACTAAATGGATTATAAAGGTTTCACTCAGCCAATATATATCATTCACAATTTATTAATGAATTTTACAAAAAAACACCATAAATTTTATATTTAAACATGTAAAAACTATTTGTTTTACATTTGGAAGAAAATAATTGTAGAAAAACAATTTATAATTAAACCTTTGTGTTTGGATTTTTTGAGTAAAAGTTTCTCAAAGGCTCTCCTGCACCATTCTCAATGCAAATCATTCCCACACCTATGGCAAGAGATAGGCGAACGTTGTGTAGATGATTTGTGTTTGCTGGGATGTGCCTCATGAAATAGATTAGGTGTTACGTTCACACCCAGGTCTCTTTCGCACGTCGTCACAGGTAGGCTGTTCATCTTCATTGTATACTGTCCCTTTGGTCTCCTATCTCCTAGTCCCATTTCCATAACTTTACATTTGCTCGTGTTGAATTCCAGTAGCCATTTCTCTGACCATCTCTGTAACCTGTTCAGGTCCTCTTGGAGGATCCTGCAATCCTCATCTGTCACAACTCTTCTCATCAACTTTGCGTCATCCGCAAACATCGACATGTAGGACTCTACTCCTGTAAACATGTCGTTAACATATACCAGAAATAGAATTGGTCCCAGCACCGATCCTTGTGGTACTCCACTTGTTACTGTTCGCCAGTCCGACTTCTCGCCCCTTACCGTAACTCTTTGGCTCCGTCCTGTTAGGTAGTTCCTTATCCATGCTAGGACCTTTCCCCCCCCACCCCCGCCTGCCTCTCGAGTTTGAACAGCAGTCTCATATGCGGTACTGTATCAAAGGCTTTTTGGCAGTCCAGAAATATGCAGTCTTCCCAACCATCTCTGTCCTGCCTTATCCTCGTTATTTTATCATAGAATTAAAGAAGGTTTGTTAGGCACGATTTCCCTGTCCAGAACCCATGTTGATGTTTGTTCACAAACCTAATGTTCTCCAGGTGTGCAACCAGTCATAGCCTAATTATTCTTTCTAGTATTTTACAGGGGATGCTTGTCAGTGATACAGGTCTATAGTTAAGTGCCTCCTCCCTATCGCCTTTCTTGAAGATCGGCACGACATTTGCTTTCTTCCAGCAACTGGGCAATTCTCCCGACATAAGTGACTCATTAAAGATCATTGCCAGAGGCACGCTGAGGGCCTGCGCTGCTTCTTTTAGTCTTCACGGTGATACTTTGTCTGGTCCAACTGCTTTAGTTGCATCTAGAGTTGTCAACTGTTTCATTACCTCCTCTGCTATCACCTCTATATCTGATTGTCTTTCATCTAGGGTAACCCCTTCCAACAATGGGAGCTGCTCAGGCTCGGTAGTGAACACTCCATGGAAACTGGCATTCAGTGCCTCACAGATTTCCTTGTCACTTTCTGTATATGCCCCCTCTGTCTTCCTTAGTCTTGTCACTTGGTCGTTCACCGACATTTTTCTTCTTATATGACTGTGTAGTAACTTAGGTTGTTTTTTCGCTTTGATTGCAATATCGTTCTCATAGTCCCTTTCCGATGTTCGTCTTATGTTAATGTAATCGTTCCTAGCTCTGTTGCATCTGATCCTGTTGTCCTCTGTCCTTTGTCTTCTGTACTTCTTCCATTCCCGCCTGCTAGCCATTTTTGCTTCCTGACACTGTCTATTAAACCATGGGTTATTATATTCCTTCTTATTTTTTCCCTTTACTGTTGGTATAAATCTCTCTTCGGCCTCCTGGCATTTCTGTATGACTAGGTCCATCATATCTTGGACTGTTTTTCCTCTAATTTCTTCCTCCCACTGCACTTCACCCAGATAGTCCCTTATCCTCTTATAGTCCCCTTTCCTGTAGTCAACTCTCCTTTCCCAGATCTCTTGTCCCATGGTCATAAGCTTGAATTCCATTATGTAGTCAAAAACTAGGACACAATGGTCACTGGCCCCTAGAGGTATTTCATGCTCTAAATTCTCGATATCTTCTACGTTCTGGGTGAAAATCAGGTCTAATAGGCTCGGTGCATCTCCTCCTCTTTCCCTTGTGTCTTCCTTCACATGTTGTGTTAGGAAATTCCTGTCTATAACATCTACTAATTTTGCTCCCCACGTTTCGTCCCCTCCATGGGGATTCCTTGATTCCCAATTTATCTCTCCATGATTTAGGTCCCCCATGATCAGCAGCTTCGCTCTCATTCTGTGCGCTAGTGTTGCTGCCTTCTGCAGTTCATCTATACATGCCTTGTTGTTGTCAGCATACTCCTGCCTGGGTCTTTTACTGTTTGGTGGGGGATTGTAGATTACCAAGATCACAATCTTCCTCCCATCTACTGTCAGAGTTCCATGTATGAAGCTTGTGCACTCATTGGTAACCCGATTTCCCAGATCTTCAAACTTCCATTTCCGCTTTATTAGGAGTGCCACTCCCCCTCCCTGTCTCTGTGTCCTCTCTTTTCATATCACCTGGTACCCTTCAGGAAAGATTGCATCTGAGATCATGTCATTAATTTTAGTTTCCACAATTGCAACTATGTCAGGATCTGCCTCACTCACTCTTTCTTTTATCTCTTCTGCTTTATTAGATACCCCATCAGCATTGGTGTACCAAACCTTGAGATTCTTCATGGAAACTCTTGTACCAGAGTTCTCACTTTCTCTGGGGGTCTGGGGTGATCTGGGGGGTGTCTGGGGGGTGACTGGGGGCAAAGGGGAACCTGGGGGATCTGGGGGGTGTCTGGGGGATGACTGGGGACGGGGAGGATCCGGGGGATGTCCGGGGGGATCCGGGGGTGTCTGGGGGGTGGGGACGGGGGGGGGGTCTGGGGGGGGGGTCTGGGGGGTGTATGGGGGGTGAAAGAGGCCAGGAGGGGTGTTTGGGGGGCTAATGGGGGCTAGGCTTCTAGGAAGGTAGGTAGGAGGGTCTGGGGTAGGGCCTGGGTAGGTAGGTCTGGAGTGGGAAGGGCATACTGGGTCTGAAGATTAGGGAGGGTCTGATAGGCATAGAGGGGTTGGGAGATAGTGTAAGGTTGGGAGTCAGATAGAGGTTGAGAGGTTGGGAGAGGGAAGGATAGAGGGGATGGGGGGAACTTCCCACCCCCCTCGCAAGGGTGGGGGGGTCACATGGAAGGAGAGGGGATGAGGAGGGGTGAGGGCTGGGTGGGTTTTGGGGGTTGAGAGGATGAGGTCTGGACGGGTTTTGGGGGTTGAGGTGATGAGGGCTGGACGGGTTTTGGGGGTTGAGGTGTTGAGGGGGTCCTTGGGATGTGGGATGAATTTGACTGCAGTGGGGTCAGAGGGGTCAAGGGAGGTGTGTGTGCTCACTTAATTGTGCTCACCTAATTGTGCTTGCGGGGGTTGAGCTTTGGCTCTTTGGTCCCGCCTCTCAACCGTCAATCACCTGGTGTACAGATTCCTGAGCCTACTGGGCTCTATCATATCTACATTTGAAACTGTGTATGGAGTCAGCCTCCACCACATCACTTCCTAGTGCATTCCATTTACTAACTACTCTGACACTGAAAAAGTTCTTTCTAATGTCACTGTGGCTCATTTGGGTACTCAGCTTCCACCTGTGTCGCCTTGTTCGCGACCCGCCAGTGTTGAATAGTTTATCCTTGTTTACCCGGTCGATTCCCCTGAGGATTTTGTAGGTTGTGATCATGTCTCCCCTTACTCTTCTGTCTTCCAGTGTCGCAAGGTGCATTTCCCGCAGCCTCTCCTCGTAACTCATGCCTATTAGTTCTGGGACTGGTCTAGTGGCATACCTTTGGACTTTTTCCAGCTTCGTCTTGTGCTTGACAAAGTACGGGCTCCATGCTGGGGCCGCATACTCCAGGATTAGCCTTACATATGTGGTGTACAAGATTCTGAATGATTCCTTACACAGGTTTCTGAAGGCTGTTCTGATGTTAGCCAGCCTCGCATATGCCGCAGACGTTATTCTTTTTATGTGGACTTCAGGAGACAGATTTGGTGTGATATCAACTCCTAGATCTTTCTCTCTGTCCGTTTCATTAAGTACTTCATCTCCTATTCTGTATCCTGTGTCTGGCCTCCTGTTTCCACTGCCTAGTTTCATTACTTTGCATTTACTCGTGTTGAACTTCAACAGCCATTTGTTGGACCATTCACTCAGTCTGTCTAGGTCATCTTGTGGCCTCCTACTATCATCCTCTGTTTCAATCCTCCTCATAAGTTTTGCATCATCGGCAAACATTGAGAGAAACGATTCTATACCCTCTGGGAGATCATTTACATATATCAGAAACAGTATAGGTCCAAAGACTGACCCCTGCGGGACTCCACGCGTAACGTCTCGCGAGTCTGAGACCTCACCCCTCACACTGACTCGTTGTCTCCTGTTGCTTAGGTACTCCTTTATCCAATGGAGTACCTTCCCTTTCACTCCAGCTTTTTCACTAGCCTCTTGTGTGGTACTGTATCAAAGGCTTTCTGACAATACAAAAATATGCAGTCTGCCCACCCTTCTCTTTCTTGCCTGATTTTTGTTGCCTGGTCGTAGAATTCAAGTAACCCTGTGAGGCAGGACTTGCCATCCCTGAACCCATGTTGATGCTGTGCTACAAAGTTCTGTCGCTCCAGGTGCTCCACTAGCTTTTTTCGCACAATCTTCTCCATCAGCTTGCATGGTATGCAGGTTAGGGACATCGGCCTGTAATTCAGTACCTCCTGTCTATCCCTTTTCTTGTATATCGGGACTACGTTAGCTGCTTTCCAAATTTCTGGCAGTTCCCCTGTTGCCAGTGATTTGTTATACACTATGGAGAGTGGTAGGCACAGTTCTTCTGCTCCTTCCCTTAGTATCCAAGGGGAGATTCCATCTGGGCCATACACATTCAACTCTAGTAAACACTTCCTTACTTCCCCGCTGGTAATCTCAAACTCTTCCAGTGGTTCCTGGTTAACTATTCCCTCTCTTATCTCTGGAATTTCTCCTTGCTCTAAGGTGAAGACCTCCTGGAATTTCTTATTCAGTTCCTCACACACTTCCTTGTCGTTTGTAGTGAATCCTTCCGCCCCTATCCTTAATTTCATAACCTGTTCCTTTACTGTTGTTTTTCTCCTGATGTGGCTATGCAGCAATTTAGGTTGAGTCTTTGCCTTGCTTGCGATGTCATTTTCGTATTGTCTTTCTGCCTCTCTTCTCATCCTGACATATTCATTCCTGGCATTCTGGTATCTTTCTCTGCTCTCAAGTGTCCTGTTATTCCTATAGTTTCTCCACGCCCTTTTACTTTGCTGCTTAGCTATCTTGAGATGATTTCGGGGCTTTAGTGTCCCCGCGGCCCAGTCCTCGACCAGGCCTCCACCCCCAGGAAGCAGCCCGTGACAGCTGACTAACACCCAGGTACCTATTTTACTGCTAGGTAACAGGGGCATAGGGTGAAAGAAACTTTGCCCATTGTTTCTCGCCGGCGCCCGGGATCGAACCCGGGACCACAGGATCACAAGTCCAGCATGCTGTCCGCTCGGCCGACCGGCTCCATCTTTCTACAGCTAGTCTAGTTCTACAGTCTAGCTAGTCTACATCTCTGATTAAACCATAGGGTTTCTCATCTTCATTTCACTGTTTTCCTTTTGGACTGGGACAAACTTGTTTACTGCTTCCTTGAACTTGTGCGTGATGAAGTCCATCATGTCCTGGGCCGTCTTTCTCCTGAGCACTGTTTCCCATGTTATATCTGTTAGGAATTTTCTTATCTCCTCATACTTCCCCTTTCGGAATGCGGTGTGTGTGTGTGTGTGTGTGTGTGTGTGTGTGTGTGTGTGTGTGTGTGTGTGTGTGAGTGTGTGTGTGTGTGTGTGTGTGTGTGTGTGTGTGTGTGTGTGTGTGTGTGTGTGTGTGTGTGTGTGTGTGTGTGTGTGTGTGTGTGTTTGTGTGTGTGTGTGTGTGTGTGTGTGTGTGTGTGTGTGTGTGTGTGTGTGTGTGTGTGTGTGTGTGTGTGTGTGTGTGTGTGTGTGTGTGTGTGTGTGTGTGTGTGTGTGTGTGTGTGACTGAATGACAGTTGAGAGGCGGGACCAAAGAGCCAGAGCACAACCCCCGCAAGCACAACTGGGTAAATACTTACCCTCAATGGTTGAACAGCAAAAAAAGACGGTCCCTCACGTCTATATAGCAACAATAATCATCAGAAACTTTTTGGAAACATTGTTTATTACAACTCCTCATTTGCTCGGTCGGTAGAACTTCGGCTTCACACATGTGGGGGTCCCAGGTTCGAGTCTTACAAAGCCTCAGGTGAATGGAATAAAAAGGAAATGTTTGTCAGTCCAAGTGTGGGGCCAGATTCACGAAGCAGTTACGCAAGCCCTTACGCACCTGGGGCCAGATTCACGAAGCAGTTACGCAAGCACTTAAGCATCTCCGGCCAGATTCACGAAGCAGTTACGCAATCACTTAAGCACCTCCGGCCAGATTCACGAAGCAATTACAGTTGACGGAGCATGAGGAGCGTGATAGAGGAGCCGGAGCATGAGGAGTGTGGAAGAGGAGCCGGAGCATGAGGAGTGTGGAAGAGGAGCTGGAGCATGAACAGTGTGGTAGAGGAGCTGGAGCATGAGGAGTGTGGTAGAGGAGCCGGAGCATGAGGAGTGTGGTAGAGGAGCTGGAGCATGAGTGGTAGAGGAGCCGGAGCATGAGTGGTAGAGGAGCTGGAACATGAGGAGTGTGGTAGAGGAGCCGGAGCATGAGGAGTGTGGTAGACCTAGACCTGTCTCTTCTACACCTACACCTGTCTCCTCTACACCTACACCCATCTCCTCTACACCTACACCTACACCTGTCTCTTCTACACCTACATCTGTCTCTTCTACACTACACCTGTCTCTTCTACACCTACACCTGTCTCTTCCACACCTACACCTGTCTCCTCTACACCTACACCTGACTCTTCTACACCTGTCTCTTCCACACCTACACCCGTCTCCTCTACACCTACACCCGTCTCCTCTACACCCATCTCCTCTACACCTGTCTCTTCTACACCTACACCTGTCTCCTCTACACCTACACCCACCTCTACACCTACACCTGTCTCTTCTACACCTACACCTGTCTCTTCCACACCTACACCCATCTCCTCTACACCTACACCTGAGTAGCGTAAATTGAGACTACAACCGTGCGCACCATCTACCTAGGTAGCTCTATGAGAGCCAGCTGAGCAGATGGTGCGCGCGGTCGTAGTCGCAAAGGGTTTGGGGGGAATTTTCCAGGTAGTTTGGCGCGTGTCGAACGCGTGTGAGCGTCCGGTGTTGTGTTATACGTTCAGGAAAGATCGGGGGGTCATGTTGTTGGGGGGTAGGAGAGTATGTGGGCTATGTGTGATATGTGGTAGAGTAAGAAATACGAGGATATGAGTGGAATTTGTGGAAAGAGTAGATAAATATGTATGTGTGTTTGCCGTAGACTTAATCCTGTGTGTAGATAATAGTTTTGATTAAAGATGATAGTACGTAAAGCTATGTAGAGGCTGTGTGTAGGTGTGAGGGGTCCCAACATATGCGGATATGTTGTTTGGGGTGGGGGAGGGGTGATGGAAGGGTGAGGGGAGCTTCCCCTCGGCGTGAGAGTGCTTAGGGTCATTTGTGGTTTTTGACATCCATTATTATCTTGGAGCTATGCACACAGCCGGAAGTGAGAGGAGGAGGGTAGGAGAGAGCAGAGTCCAGGAGGAGATGAGAGCTGCACCAGGAGGGATGTGATCCATTACCCTTAATCGTTTTCAAGTCTATTTTCTTCGAGTTATGCAACTGTGTTTGGTGATGATCCATGAGGGTAATAGTTCAGCTATACATGGCAGGAAGTGTGGAGAAAGAGAGAGCAGACACTCTTAAGTTGTGAATGAAATGAGGCATCAGTTGGTGGAGAAAGTCTGTTTTATGTGACAGACCTGGACGGATGTGGTCCATTACCCTTAAGCGTTTTTCAAAGTCCGCAGAGGGGGGTGTGTGTATGTACTGCCCGCGGGTGAAAGGGTAACTGAAGAGCATTTCCAAGTAGCTGGTGTGGTCATATCTTCCACGTACCATCCCCCTCTCACTGGGGGAGTGACGGTAATTAGGTGTACCAGCTCTCTCTCTCTACATTATATGTGGGGTTACACAGTGTGACAAGAACTACCTACGGGATGCTAAACAATCCAATCACACAAGCCGTCATATGGGCAGTAAAGGATTGCAGAAACGCATAAAGAAGTCCAGGACTGAACCCCACAATTCATTTTCAGCTAAGCAAGTTACAATCATGACGAGCTAGTTACAAAATTCAATACAAGTCAACACATCGTCACGGGAGACGCGATCTCTACCTACAAGTTGTTCTTGTTAACTGTGATCACAACATCTGCGGCCCAAATAAATATCATTGAAATGTATGCGTGTCTACTCAATCTGCATCACCTCTTCTTCCTACACCGATTACTGCTGTGCAGACCTTGTAACACACAATGGCGTTATCATAGCAAGACAATGTCAAAGAATGTTCAAGACTCCTGAATGAGTGAAACATCAATCCGTCTCATTAGGGTCTAACCTTCGTGGTGGTTTGAGGCGTAGTGAGATGGACGAGGTATTGGGATGACCTTACCCTCTCCCCATCCACCCCCACCAAACCCCTACCCCCCTTCCACCCCCCTTCCAAACCCAAACCATCAAGCATCACTACACCCTTCCCAGACCGGATGTTCTGTGCAAAGCCTTTAATATTATTTCTGATCATATGTGTAACCTTGTATCGCAATGTGACCAACATGGTATCATCATTCTTTGCTCAAATAGCATTTTTTAAGAATATCGAGAGTCATAAGGTGGTCTTCAGTCTTTTTATTATAACAAATCATAATTTTTTGTAAACACAACTGCATGGGATGTACATAGCAGTCAGTGGATACTCTCTCTCTCTCTCTATTCAGATCATTTAATAGTTGGGGAAAAGTAACATAATTCCTTTCTCCTGCCGCTGCTGTTCACATATCTTTTTTCATTTCACTTAGACTGACAGCGCACCAGAGGATGGACGACTAATGTCAATTTTCGAGCCCCCATCACTCTCACCCTTATAACCTTGTAAGGTAACACGACCAACATGATGACATCGTTCTTTGCCCAAATATCATTAATGTAACGTGACCAATATGGTAACTTCGTTCTTTGCCCAAATATCATTTTAAGAGTAACGAGCAACTTTCTGCCCGATGTCTAAATATTGAAATGTGAACCGTGTTTAGCCTTTACATTCCAAACACAATAAAATATTAGCACAAGCTTGTTTAGTTCTTGTATCAC
Source organism: Procambarus clarkii (assembly GCF_040958095.1). Classification (NCBI taxonomy): domain Eukaryota; kingdom Metazoa; phylum Arthropoda; class Malacostraca; order Decapoda; family Cambaridae; genus Procambarus; species Procambarus clarkii. Next base: position 140,546 of record NC_091168.1, read on the forward strand.
GTAACGTAACGTAACGTTTATTCAACAACTGGTAGAGATAACATAATGTAGCTTCATATTCACCGTGGTAAAACAAACAAACAAACATACATACATATTATGTAAAATCACTTTATGTATGTACCTTACCTGAATAAACATATTTATTTATTTATTTATTTACAAACACTTCACGGTCAGTCCTCGCTATACCTCAAACGCGCCGTTCATTCTCTATCCATTAGGTGAGCAATGTTCCCCACATACAAATTCCAAGCAAAGTAGACATATATAAGACTAATGTGGAAAAACATAGTCTTGATACTATTGTTAAATTGACTTGTTCATTATCCCCGAGTTCAAGGCTGTCTCTCTCTAAGACCTATATTATCCAAATGTAAACAGAACGGATGAGTCGATTGTGAAATAGCTCTAGGTTATGTCTGTTTTCAGTTCTTATAACATTTGAAAACGTATGCGTGTCTACTCATTCCGTCTCGTTAGGGTCTGACCTTGTGTCTTTCCATACCGCGAGTTTTCACTCACCATCGTCCTTCGCGCTCATCAGCCATTAGTGATCGTTCGATCCAGCAGAAAAAACAGAGATTGCTAAAACACAGAAGAGTTTGGGGAGACGTATTCACCTCCTACAAATTCTAATATTTTTTTTTTAACTGCCTGATCACAACATATAACTCCTGATCTCTTGTTCTGCCTCGCATTAGTCAATAAACACAATTTTGTGTCATTTCTTGACTAAAATAGCACTCCAAAACATCTTTGCTCTTATAATTTAAAATAGTTAGCTCTGGTTATGACTGTTTTAGCAGTCCATCTGATAGAAAAAAACAGAGACTAGTGTTAGCATAATGGGTGAAAAATAGTCTATCATTCTCTTAATACGTTTTATTCAATAACTGACAGACATAACACAGCATAATGCAGTCACATGGTGTTAGCATCTGTAACAAAATGTAACGTAACGCAACGCAACGCAAATCAACTTTTTGCAGTCCAAAATGTCATTTTGAAATGAAAAGTGAGACTTAGTCCATCTCCATTACATCTCTTACCATATAAATATTGGTGTCTACCAGTTTTAGCCCCTGTAACACATTGGAACGTAACGTGGAAATCATCAAATTTTTACAGACCAAATAACATTTTTAAATGAAAGTATGACTTAGCCCATCTCCTTTACATCTCATACCATATGAATAGCCCAGCTCCATTACATCTCCTACCATATGAATATTACGGTCTACCAGATTTAGCCTCTGTAACACATTGTAATGTAACGCGGAAATCAATTTTCTACAGACCAAAATAACATTTTTAAATGAAAGTATGACTTAGTCCATCTCCATTACATCTCCTACCATATAAATATTACGGTCTACCAGTTTTAGCCCTCTGTAACGTTTGTAACGTAACATGGAAATCAACTTTCTATCTGATGACCAAATAACATTATTGAAAATGTAAACCATGTTTAGCCATTACATCCAAACACAAATAAAATATTACCGCAAGCCTGTTTAGTTCTTGTAACACATTATATCGTTACGTAACGCAACATGGATATCATCTTTCTGTTTGATGACCAAATATCTTTTTTTTGTAAATGTGAAGCTTTGTAGATTTAATTTTAAAGAAAGGTGGGTTACTAGTCATCAAACTAAGAGTGGTAAGTCAGGAAGAATGACTGGTAAATATGCACAGAAGAGTTTGGGGAGACGTAATCACTGCCTACAAATTCTAATATTTTTTGTTAACTGTGTGATCACGACATATACCTCTTGGTCTCTTGTTCCACCTCTCACTAGTCAATAAACACAATTTTGTATCATTTCTCGACTAAAATAGCACTCTGAAACATCTTTGCACTTTATTTCTTCATTGACACGTGCACATTCATCAAAGGGAATCTCACTACTGTATGGATGTCTTGTGTGTTAAATATACTGACCTTACCTAGCTTATCATTTTCTTTGAGAAACTTATATGTGGTGATCATATCTCCCGAGTCCACACAAATAACCCACACCCATATTGAGAAAGAGAGAGAAGGCAAACATAGCTTGGTTATTGCATCTAGTTTTAAAAAGGGGTAAGAATAAGAAGAGTCATGTTCCATATAAATACTTTACAGCAACCATTATTTATGTGCAGTAAGAGGGAAACGGGATCCACACATACAATTTTCAAGCATTACAACGCTATCGAGGTAAGCATAACATAAAAAGACAATAGTGTACTAGTATGCTATTAATCAGCTAGTCAAAACTTAACATAACAGATATGATTTCACAGTTTTAACCTTTACAAGTTTTTCAATGTTTTCTCTTCACTTGTGCTAAGTGAGTCAGACAAAATGTGACATTTCATTATTAGCCAGGCAATACGCTATTAGCTAGATAGTCAAAACATATAACACGCATTATTTCACATAAATTTTTTTCTAGCAAATATGGTTCCTTTAAGCAGTTCATCACATCAAACACCAGCAGTCCTCGAAATTCTCTTTAGTCAATAATCATCCTTCACAGTATTTCTTGACTAAAATAGCACTCCAAAACATAAGTGGACATTTTTATTCTCACTCTCGCACTTATAGTCAATAATTTGTTTCGCAGAGTGATAAGTTATGCTTAGTGACGAGATTTCACGGTGAGCATAGTTTAAGAGAGTTCACACTGTATTAATTACGGTCATGGATATGTTATGTTATGTTTATGAAGATCATTACTTCTCATTTTTAACCATTTTTCTTGCCCCCAGCTTTTCAGTCTTCTCATATTCTTTTCAAATAAAGTTTGCTTACTGTTTTCCAGTAGATTGGCTTCACATTACATATATTAATCAATTTTCAAATTCAGTTCAGTTTCTTTTCAATATCACAGCTTTGTTGTCCCCCTGCCAGTATCTAGTTCAAGACCTCGTATTATCAATGTCATTAATACTAGTATCATCAACCATGTATTGGATGTCTCAGACATTCCGTTAACAACTTAGTAAGTGTTTAATGAACGTGGGAATCACTTCATGTGTGCTCATTTTAGTTTAGTTTAAAGTTTTTCATCTTAAATTAATACTACTATCACCAACTATGTATTGGATTGCTCAGGCATTCAGTTAACAACTCAGTAAGTGAAAATCACTTCATGTGAGCTCATTTTTAGTTTAGGATAATGTTTTTCCATCGTAAAATACTATTATCATCAACCAGGTATTGGGTGGCTCAACCATTCAGTTTACAACTCAGTAACTATTTACTGAACATAGATATCCCTCCATGTGACCTATTTTTTTAGTTTAAAGTTTCTCCATCGTAAAAAAAATAAAATATTACTATCACAAACCTTGTATTGACCGGCTCCGGAGTTCAGTTTACAACTCAGTAAGTGTTTACTGAACGCAAAATCGCTACATGTGTGGTCATTTAGTTTAAAGTTTCCCAATCTTAAAATATTACTATCATCAACCAGGTATTGGGTGGCTCAATTATTCAGTTTACAACTCAGTAAGTGTTTACTGAACGCAAAATCGCTACATGTGTGGCCCTTTAGTTTAAAGTTTCTCAATCTTAAAATATTACTATCATCATCAACCATGCATTGGCTGGCTTAGCCTTTCAGTTTACCCACAGTGAGTGTTTACTGAACGTGGAAATTGTCACATGTGTGGGCATTTAGTTTAGTTTTAAGTTTCACAATCTTAAATTAAATACTATCATCAACCCCGTATTGCGCTCTCAGGCATTCAGTTAACCACTCGGTAAGTGTTTACGAAACCTCGAAATCATTTCCTGTGTGCCCAGTTTTTACTTGAACCCGTCTCCACTCCAAACCAGTCAGGACCTAGGGTCCCGACTCAGACCGCAGGTTCGGAAATTGTATGTGTGGATCCCGTTTCCCTCTTACTGCACATAAATAATGGTTGTTGTAAAGTATTTATATGGAACATGACTCTTTTTATTCTTACCCCTTTTTAAAACTAGATGCAATAACCAAGCTATGTTTGCCTTCTCTCTCTTTCTCAATATGGATGTGGGTTATTTGTGTGGACTCAAGAGATATGATCACCACATATAAGTTTCTCAAAGAAAATGATAAGCTAGGTAAGGTCAGTATATTTAACACACAAGACATCCATACAGTAGTGAGATTCCCTTTGATGACTGTGCACGTGTCAATGAAGAAATAAAGTGCAAAGATGTTTCAGAGTGCTATTTTAGTCGAGAAATGATACAAAATTGTGTTTATTGACTAGTGAGAGGTGGAACAAGAGACCAAGAGGTATATGTCGTGATCACACAGTTAACAAAAAATATTAGAATTTGTAGGCAGTGATTACGTCTCCCCAAACTCTTCTGTGCATATTTCACAAAGTCATTCTTCCTGACTCACCACTCTTAGTTTGATGACTAGTAACCCACCTTTGTTTAAAATTAAATCTACAAAGCTTCACATTTACAAAAAAATGATATTTGGTCATCAGACAGAAAGATGATATCCATGTTGCGTTACGTAACGATATAATGTGTTACAAGAACTAAACAGGCTTGCGGTAATATTTTATTTGTGTTTGGATGTAATGGCTAAACATGGTTTACATTTTCAATAATGTTATTTGGTCATCAGATAAAGTTGATTTCCATGTTACGTTACAAACGTTACAGAGGGCTAAAACTGGTAGACCGTAATATTTATATGGTAGGAGATGTAATGGAGATGGACTAAGTCATACTTTCATTTAAAAATGTTATTTTGGTCTGTAGAAAATTGATTTCCGCGTTACATTACAATGTGTTACAGAGGCTAAATCTGGTAGACCGTAATATTCATATGGTAGGAGATGTAATGGAGCTGGGCTATTCATATGGTATGAGATGTAAAGGAGATGGGCTAAGTCATACTTTCATTTAAAAAAGTTATTTGGTCTGTAAAAATTTGATGATTTCCACGTTACGTTACAATGTGTTACAGGGGCTAAAACTGGTAGACACCAATATTTATATGGTAAGAGATGTAATGGAGATGGACTAAGTCTCACTTTTCATTTCAAAATGACATTTTGAACTGCAAAAAGTTGATTTGCGTTGCGTTGCGATACGTTACATTTTGTTACAGATGCTAACACCATGTGACTGCATTATGCTGTGTTATGTCTGTCAGTTATTGAATAAAACGTATTAAGAGAATGATAGACTATTTTTCACCCATTATGCTAACACTAGTCTCTGTTTTTTTCTATCAGATAGACTGCTAAAACAGTCATAACCAGAGCTAACTATTTTAAATTAAAAGTGCAAAGATGTTTCAGAGTGCTATTTTAGTCAAGAAATGACACAAAATTGTGTTTATTGACTAGTGCGAGGCAGAACAAGAGATCAGGAGGTATATGTTGTGATCAGGCAGTTAAAAAAACATATTAGAATTTGTAGGTGGTGAACACATCTCCCTAAACTCTTCTGTGTGTCAGCAGTCTCTGTTTTTTCTGCTGGATCGAACGATCACTAATGGCTGATGAGCGCGAAGGACGATGGTGAGTGAAAACTCGCGGTACGTAAAGACACAAGGTCAGACCCTAAGGAGACGCAATGAGTAGACATGCATACATTTTCAAATGTTATAAGAACTGAAAACAGACATAACCCAGATCTATTTCACTATCGACTCATCCGGTCTGTTTATATGTGGATAATGTAGGTCTTAGAGAGAGAGAGCCTTGAACTCGGGGATAATGAACAAGTCAATTTAATAATAGTATCAAGACTATGTTTTTCCACATTAGTCTTATATATGTCTACTTTGCTTGGAATTTGTATGTGGGGAACATTGCTCACCTAATGGATAGAGAATGAACGGCGCGTTTGAGGTATAGCGAGGACTGACCGTGATGTGTATGTATGTTTGTTTGATTGTTTTACCACGGTGAATATGAAGCTACATTATGTTATCTCTACCAGTTGTTGAATAAACGTTACGTTACGTTACGTGATACAAGAACTAAACAAGCTTGTGCTAATATTTTATTGTGTTTGGAATGTAAAGGCTAAACACGGTTCACATTTCAATATTTAGACATCGGGCAGAAAGTTACTCGTTACTCTTAAAATGATATTTGGGCAAAGAACGAAGTTACTATATTGGTCACATTAATGATATTTGGGCAAAGAACGATGTCATCATGTTGGTCGTGTTACCTTACAAGGTTATAAGGGTGAGAGTGATGGGGGGCTCAAAAATTGACATTAGTCGTCCATCCTCTGGTGCACTGTCAGTCTAAGTGAAATGAAAAAAGATATGTGAACAGCGGCGGCAGGAGAAAGGAATTGATGTTACTTTTCCCGAACTATTAAATGATCTGAATTGAGAGAGAGAGTAACCACTGACTGCTATGTATATCCCATGCAGTTGTGTTTACAAAAAATTATGATTTGTTATAATAAAAAGATTGAAGACCACCTTATGACTCGATATTCTTAAAAAATGCTATTTGAGCAAAGAATGATGATACCATGTTGGTCACGTTGCGATATAAGGTTACACATATGATCAGAAATAATACTAAAGGCTTTGCACAGAACATCCGGTCTGGGAAGGGTGTAGTGATGCTTGATGGTTTGGGTTTGGAAGGGGGGTGGGAGGGGGGTAGGGGTTTGGTGGGGGTGGATGGGGAGAGGGTAAGGTCATCCCAGTACCTCGTCCATCTCACTACGCCTCAAACCACCACGAAGGTTAGACCCTAACGAGCCGGATTGATGTTTCACTCATTCAGGAGTCTTGAACATTCTGTGACATTGTCTTGCTATGATAATGTCATTGTGTGTTACAAGGTCTGCACAGCAGTAATTGGTGTAGGAAGAAGAGGTGATGGAGATTGAGTAGACACGCATACATTTCAATGATATTTATTTGGGCAGCAGATGTTGTGATCACAGTTAACAAGAACAATTTGTAAGTAGAGATCGCGTCTCCTGTAACGATGTGTTGACATATTGAATTTTGTAACTAGCGCGTCATGATTGTAACTTGCTTAGCTAAAAATGAATTGTGGGGTTCAGTCCTGGATTCCTTTATGCGTCTCTGCAAGCCTTTACTGCCCATATGACGGCTTGTGTGATTGGATTGTTTAACATCACGTAGGTAGTTCTTGTCACACTGTGTAACCCCACATATAATGTAGAGAGAGAGAGAGCTGGTACACCCCATTACCGTCACTCTCCCAGTGAGAGGGGGATGGTACGTGGAAGATATGACCACACCAGCTACTTGGAAATGCTCTTCAGTTACCCTCTGACCCGTGGGCAGTACACACATACACACACACCCCTCTGCGGACTTTGCAAAACGCTTAAGGGTAATGGACCACATCCGTCCAGGTCTGTCACATAAAACAGACCTTCTCCACCAACTGATGCCTCATCTCATTCACAACTTAAGAGTGTCTGCTCTCTCTTTCTCCACACTTCCTGCCATGTATAGCCGAACTATTACCCTCATGGATCATCACCAAACACAGCTGCATAACTCGAAGAAAATAGACTTGAAAACGATTAAGGCTAAATGGACCACATCCCTCCTGGTGCAGCTCTCATCTCCTCCTGGACTCTGCTCTCTCCTACCCTCCTCTCACTTCTGGCTGTGTGTATAACTCAAAGAAAACCACAAAACCACAAATGGCCCTAAACACTCTCCAGCCAAGGGGAAGCTCCCCTCACCCTTCCCTCACCCCTCCCCCACCCCAAACAACATATCCGCCTATGTTGGGACCCCTCACACATACACACAGCCTCTACATAGCTTTACTTACTATCATCTTTTAATCAAAACTATTATCTACACACAGGATTAAGTCTACGGCAAACACACATACATATTAATTTACTATTATCCTCATATTCTCATATTCCTTACTATTCCACATACCACATAGCCCTACATACTCTCATACCCCCCAACAACATAACTCCCATCTTTCCTGACCGCATACACAAACACCGGACGCTCACACGCGTCCAACACACCCCAAACTTCCGGGAAAATCCCACCAAACCCTTTACGACTGCGCGCGCCATCAGCTCAGCTGGCTCTCATAGAGCCACCTGGGCAGATGGTGCACACGGTCGTAGGCGTATATTTCACTACTCGCACTATGTTGCAGCTGGTGTTAAGGACCTGAAAGACTGTCACGAGGATATTAAACATATCCTTGCAGCCCAAGGCCATTTTGTCCTCCAGGTTGATACTTCACCCAACCATTTCGTGGTCGTCATCATCAGCCTCTTCGCATTGCGAAGATCACTTTTGATAGTAGGATCCTTCCACTTTCTATAATTCTTGCTGATGCTAGGTGTTCCATTCAGGAGTACATTCCCTCTCCTAGACATTGCAATAGGTTATCTTGAGGTTATTTTGAGATCATTTCGGGGCTTAGCGTCCTTGCAGCCCAGTCCTCGACCAGGCTTCCTTATTGGTCCACACACCCAGGAAGCAGCCCGTTGCAGCTGTTTAACTCCCAGGTACCTATTTACTGCTAGGTAACAGGGGCATTAGGGTGAAAGAAAAATTTTGCCCATTTGTCTCCGCCTCCACCCGGGGATTGAACCCGAAACCTCAGGACTACGAATCCGAAGTGCTGTCGACCCAGCTGTCAGGCTTCAGGTACTGGAACTTTGGACATGTTTTTTTGAACTTATAACTTTGGGGGCCGTGACAGCTGAGAGGACAGCGCTCAGCATTCGTAGTCCTGAGGTTCCGTGTTCGATCCCAGGTGGAGGCTGAAACAAATGGGCAGAGTTTCTCTCACCCCTGATGCTCCTCTTCACCTAGCAGTGTGTAACAAAAAGAAGGCTTGATCGAGGGCCGGGCCATGGGGATGCTAAGCCCCGAAATCATCTCAAGATAACCTCGAGGAACCTCAAGATTAGATGGTGCCCTTAAATTCACATGTGCAATGTCAAAAGGCTCAGATGACATTCATTATGAGATGCTGCATCATCTCTCTCCATGCGCGTTTCAGTGTTTACTGAATCTGTTTAACCGTATCTGGGAATCGTCGTCAGTCCCTGAGGACTGGCTCAAGGCAGTTGTTCTACCTATTCGGAAACCAAGGTCTCTATCGACATGACCTAAGGACTTGTGACCCATTGCCCTCACAAGTTGCATCTGCCAACTCTTTGAACATGTGGTCAATGTTCGTCTGATGTGGTTCTTGGAACACTATCACCAGCTCTCCACTTCTTAATTTGGCTTTTCCAAGTGCTGCAGCTTGACTGATGTCTTGGTGAACTTGGAGGTCCATATTCGTACTGCTTTTGCTGCGAAGACCTCCGTTGTTGTTGTCCTATTTGACCTGGAAAAGGCATACGACACCACCTGGAGATACCATAGTCTGTCCCAACTCCGTTCTTTTAGCCTTCGTAGTAATCTCCCTCTCTTCCTCCGAAGCTTTCTCTCTAGTCGTTCCTTTAGTGAGGTTTGGTACCACTCTCTGTGCCTCTTTTTGGCAGTACGATGGTGTGCCCCAAGGTAATGTTCTTAGCACTACTATTTTTCTGGTTGCCCTCAATGGTCTTCTTTCCTGCCTTCTCTTCCCTCTGCCATCTTCTCAGCACTCTATGTTGATGATCTTACCCTCTGCTGTCGAGGTGATGACTCGCCTTTCCTTCAACGACGGCTTTAACTTATGATTGATGCCGTGTCGTCTTGGGCCACCAATCATGTCTTCAAGTTCTTTACAACTAAAACTTGTGCTATGACTTTTACTTAGAAGCAGGTCGTTCTTCATCCCCCTTTGTCACTTTATGGTCATCCCCTTGTGTACAAAGATTCTGCTAATCTTTTGAGGTTAATCTTTGATACTTGTTTGTTTTGGTCACCCTATATCTCTTACCTCCGAGTTGAACGCTCTAAGGCCCCTAACTGACATAAGGTCTTGTCTCATACTTCTTGGGGAGCGGATAGGCGCATGCTCCTGTTTCTACATTCCTCTCTCTTACTGTCTAAACTCGATTATGGTTGCCCTGCTTACTCGTCTACTTCTCCTTCTACTCTTCGCCATTTGGATGCTCTGCACCATACTGGGTTGCTCCTCAGATCTGGTGCCTTTCTTTCGACTCCTACCTTAAGCCTGTGATCGCTAACGCCGAAACTGGCGTCCTGTCTCTACAGGATCAACATGATCGCTACTGTCTTCGCAACCTTACCCTTACTCTCGTTAATGTCGTACTTTGACCTTTACTCCTTTTGTGGTCCCCTGTTCCCTTTCGCCACTTACCTCTTTCTGTACGATTGTCTCGCATACAAGATTCTCTTTCGTTTCGTGTTTCCAATATTTCTCTTCATGTCGTTCCGTCCTTGCCCCTTTGAAGGGTCCCCTTTCCTCAGTTTTGTAAAACTTTGACTCACGTGACTAAAGCATTTACCCCTCCTACAGGGGGGTAAGAGGAGTAAAGTCTGGGTTTAAATCTAAGTACAGAAGGGTTTAAGGCTGCCGACGGTGTAGGCTACTCTGTTGTTTTTCCTGACAACACCTATATGTGTCGCCTGCCTCCAGAGACTAGCATCTTCATGGCAGAACTTTATGCTATTTTGTATGTCCTTCGTCACTGCTTTCTCGCTGTCAACTCTCCTTTGTTGTTGTAGTTGACACTCGCAGTGCCCTCATGGCTCTGGAGTGCTTTAATCCAGTCCATCCTGTAGTAGTCGAAATTCAACATTGGCTGTTTCTTATCTCTAGTAGATTGAAGACTGTGTAGTTTTGCTGGGTTCCCAGCCATATTGATGTGTCCTTAAATGAGCGTGCAGACGCTGCCGCTAAGGAGGCTCTCCACACTTGTGCCATCTCCCGTAAAGGTATCCTTTATTCCTACTTCTACCCAGTTATTCATTCCTCAATCCTTGCCCATTGCCAGGGTCGTTTGTCTTCTATTACTGGTAAAGTAAGTAAAGTAAAGTAAATTTTATTCAGGAATGTACATACATAGTTGATTTACGAACATAATGTTGGGTTTATAAATAGAGCTAGTACATACAATACCTAAAGCCACTAGTACGCAAAGCGTTTCGGGCAAGGTGTGTGGGAGGGGGGGGGGGGACTTAGACTAAAACTTAATAGTAATTGGGATTTGGTATAAATTATGTTGAAAACAAAATAAAAAAAGGGGGGAACATGGCAGAAATCAGCAATTGTACAAGTTGATAAACAAACAGCATTGTTTAAAAAAATAGCAAGACATGGGTTGACATATAGGGGGTAGGGCACATGGAGTTAATTAGGTAGTACTTGGTTTTACTCTTAATCTGGTTGAGGGAGGTACAGTCTTTGACATGATTGGGAAGGTCGTTCCACATTCTGGGTCCCCTGAATTGTAGGGCATTTCTAGTTTGGTTAAGTCGCACTCTTGGAATATCAAATAGGTATTTGTTTCTGATGCGATACCCATGAGTTCTGTTACAACCTTCTAGGAAGCTTCTAAGGTCAGGATTGACATTGCAGTTCAGAGTTTTAAATATATTGAGTACACATGAGAGGATGTGCAGTGACTTAATATCTAACATATTTAAAGATTTGAGTAAGGGTACCGAGTGCTGTCTGGGGCCAGAGTTCGATATTGTTCTAATAGCAGTTTTGTGTTGAGTAATTAGAGGACGTAAAGGATTTTGTGTAGTAGAACCCCAAACACAAATGCCATAGTTGAGATAAGGATAGATGAGAGAGCAATAGAGCATCACCAGAGCAGGGCGAGGAACATAATATCTGATATTAGAAAGAATGCCAACAGTTTTTTAAACTTTTTTATATATATTTAGATGTGACCCAGGAAATTCAGCTTGTTATCTATGAGAACACCAAGGAATTTGCCATCTACTTTGTTACAAATTTGGATATTGTTTATCCCGAGATTAATTTGATTTGAGGATTTATTGCCAAACAAAATATAGAAAGTTTTGTCAATGTTGAGGGTGAGTTTGTTGGCAGTTAGCCAGAGATGGACTTTATTTAGTTCAGTATTCACTGTGACATTAGAGTAAGATTGTCAGGACTGGAGAAGATGAAGGTTGTGTCGTCAGCAAATAGAATTGGTTTGAGGTGTTGCGAGGCATTTGGAAGGTCATTAATGTAGATGAGAAAGAGGAGAGGGCCAAGTATGCTGCCCTGAGGAACACCAATGTTGATGGGTAGGGTGGGAGAAATTAAATTATTCACAGAAACATACTGGAGCCTGTCAGTAAGGTAGGATTTGAGGTATTGCAAGGAGTGTCCTCTGACTCCATAATGATGTAATTTTAGAAGAAGGTTTTGGTGGTTGACAGTGTCAAAAACCTTTTGCAGGTCCACAAACAACCCAACAGGGAACTCATTTTTATCAAGAGCTGCATGTATCAAGTTAATCATACTAATAAGTGCATCGTTAATACTTTTTTGGGGAGTCTGAAGCCATATTAACAAGAGCTAAGTATATTGTGTTTGGCTAGATAAGACTAAACCTGCTTGTAGATTAGTTTTTCAAATACTTTTGACAAGCTTGGCAGAATTGATATAGGTCTGAAGTTGTTGACATCAGTGAGATCACCACATTTATGGACTGGGGTTACTCTCGCTTTTTTTAGAATATCTGGAAAAGTTTGGAGTTCAAGTGACTTGTAGACCAATGCAATGGCATGGGCTAAAGATCTGGAGCTTTTTTTGTAGATTAGAGTTGGTATCTCAGCAAGGGCACAAGACTTGGTCTTAAGGGAAATGATTATGTCAGTAACATCAATGGAATTAGCGGGCGTTAGGTACAGAGATTGTGGGCAGTTACCTGTAAGATAGTCCTGAACATTAGTACTGGAAGATGGAATATCATTTGCAAGGTTAACGCAATGGATGAGAAGAACCTATTGAATTCAATAGCAGTATCAGAGGCTGAAAGCAGATCATCGTTATTGGACAGGATTATTGGTACAGTGTTCTGTATACTGTATGGGGTGCTGTATACTGTACGGGGTTCTGTATACTGTACACTTCTGTATACTGTACGAGGTTCTGTATACACTACTGTTCTGTATACTGTATGCTGTTCTGTATACTGAACACTGTTCTGTTTACTGTACGCTGTTCCGTATACTGTATGATGTTCCATATACTGAACGCTGTTCCGTATACTGTACACTGTTCTGTATACTGTATGGGGTTCTGTATACTGTATGGGGTTCTGTATATTGTATGCTGTTCTGTATACTGTACAGGGTTCTGTATACTGTACAGGGTTCTGTATACTGTACACTGTTCTGTATACTGTACTGGGTTCTGTATGCTCTTCTGTATACTGTACACTGTTCTGTATACTGTACACTGTTCTGTATACTGTACACTGTTCTGCATACTGTTTGCTGTTCTGTATAATGTACACTGTTGTGTATACTGTACATTGTTCTGTATTCTTTACAGGGTTCTGTATACTATACGAGGTTCTGTATACTGTATGGTGTTCTGTATACTGTACACTGTTCTGTATACTGTACGCAGTTCTGTATACTGTATGCTGTTCTGTATACTGTATGCTGTTCTGTATACTGTACACTGTTCTGTGTACTGTACGCAGTTCTGTATACTGTGCACTGTTCTGTATACTGTATGCTGTTCTGTATACTGTACACTGTTCTGTATACTGTATGCTGTTCTGTATACTGTACACTGTTCTGTGTACTGTACGCAGTTCTGTATACTGTATGCTGTTCTATATACTGTGCACTGTTCTGTATACTGTGCACTGTTCTGTATACTGCATGCTGTTCTGTATACTGTACACTGTTCTGTATACTGTACACTGTTCTGTATACTGTACACTGTTCTGTATACTGTATGCTGTTCTGTATACTGTACACTGTTCTGTTTACTGTGGGTTGCTGTGTTAGTCCTGGGGCCCTCAACCGTTCCTGGTATGGGAGCCACCATGCCCCGTCTGGCTTGCTGTGTTAGTCCTGGGGCCCTCAACCGTTCCTGGTATGGGAGCCACCATGCCCCGTTTGGCTTGCTGTGTTAGTCCTGGGGCCCTCAACCGTTCCTGGTATGGGAGCCACCATGCCCCGTCTGGCTTGCTGTGTTAGTCCTGGGGCCCTCAACCGTTCCTGGTATGGGAGCCGCCATGCCCCGTCTGGCTTGCTGTGTTAGTCCTGGGGCCCTCAACCGTTCCTGGTATGGGAGCCCATTTAGTTCTGAGATGCTTTTTGTCGCTCTGCGTTCTACTTTCTCCAAAGCAGATATGTTCTGAAGATGAGGCCTCTATGCTTGAAACAGCAGTCCAGATGTGGCCGCATGAAAGATGTTTACAGTTCAATAACTTTATTTTCCCTGAAATTAAAGTTGACTTTCTTATTAGAGTTCCCAATTGTTGTGCAACTTTCAATGACTGGGCCCCATGGCGCAGTGGTGAAACACTAGCCCCCGCACTTTGCGAGCAATTTAGTCTTGGTTCGTATCCTGGCCGGGGAGGATTGACTAGGTTCCAATCCTTAACAGTACGCCTCTCTTCATCCATCAGTGAAACGATTTGGCGGGTCGTATTCCGGAGTTATTAATTAAGATTAATATTAATCTTAGTACTTAGCCGTATTAGGATAACGGACCTGCCCGAGACGCAATACGTGCTAGTGACTTTACAAGAATGTAGAAACTGGTGGACCATCCAAGTAGTAGGCGTCCATCTGTCTCAGGAGACTATGGAGTTCCGTTCTCGTTGTCGGTCTGGAGTGGCCTCTCCAGGGCGCAAAGCCAGGATAGGTTGATTAATTCATTTCAAATTTAATTTCAAATTCATTCTGGTTCTCTCCACACAATGGGAGGTGTTCCCTCTTTCTCCACTAGTTTATAATCACATCACCACCATTCTAGTTTTCTTCACACAATGGGAGGAGTTCCCCCTTTCTCCACTAGTTTATTATCACATCTCCACCATTCTAGTTTTCTTCATACAATGGGACTCTCCACCTGCTGAGTTCAATACAGTCATCCCGTGCAATTGGTGTTTGCCACAGATGAACTTATAATAATCTGACCCCATTAACACTCCTATATCTTTGATACGGTCAAATTTGTTTTATGGGTCAGCTAATTTGACTCGCTGCTGTTTTAAATGTTTAATTGTGATCCCAAGACCTGGCACATGTAGGTCAGATGGGATTGTGTCCACGACTATAGAGAATACAGGTCTGAGGTAACCACCCAAGGGAATGTAGGGTTTGACTACGTTGTAGGGTTTAGGTCTACTGTTCGATAAGAACCCAAGTATATTCAGGGTGACATGCATCACTGGTTTGAATTCCATTTGTTCTGCCGCCCTCTGTGTGACAAAGGTTTTCTTGGAACCCTCATCAAACAGCCCCTGACTAGTTGTTTCCTTTCCCCTGAGGCAGAGTTAACATGGCTGTTGGTAGGGTTGCAGTAGTGTTGGTTTGGGTCAGCATAGCCCCTGTACTGCCTTCCACTTGACAGTCGTTGTCTGCTGCAGTAGTTTTGGGTTTAACGCCGGGTGACGATAGAGTTGGTCTCCTACCGTCACCCCTTCACATTCCAGCCCGTTGTTGACGTGAGGAGGCTTGGTGGGCTGCTGTCAGATTGTGATGCTCCATGGGACAGCATTTTCTCTGTCCTTTAGTAGCCTTATGCTTCTAAAGGACATACCCCATTGTCCTTTCGTGAGAGGGCCTTAGTGGGCAGCAGCCAAGGTGTGATGCTCCACGGGACAGTCCTCTGCCGTTTTCACTAATCATGCTGGATGCTATTTCCTCTTCCTTATGTCTCGTTTTGCCTTCCCCCTCTTCTTTCTAATTGTCATTTCCCGCCGATCTTTTGCATGGTTCATTATTCTTTCGAACATCTTCTGTTTTGACGCCCAGATGTTTGGTGAGGCACACTCTCACTCAAAGAACTGTGATACCCGACGTTGCGAGGGAGGGGACGCTTTTGTTGTCAATCCTCACCTTCGTTGCTGAACCCGATTTCGACTGATTGACGGTTCTTAAGGTGATGATTGCGGGGAGTATACTCATGATGCACCCCTGGGATGGAGGGGGGGGGCCATCTTGCCGGGTGTTCTATCTTCTAATTGTGGCTCCATTGGTGGGTATGGGGGTTTATTCGTAAATTAAATTATTACCTGCTCATTCCTATGCCACTGAATGATCCTCTTATAACTTCCCCAGGCTCGTGGGGTGGGCAACCAAGCCCCCGAGGCGGACTGTGTTGGAAGATTGGGCTCTTTAGCCCCCGCTACATTGGGCCCAGACCAAGCTAGTCCTTTGACCCTATCGACAGACCCCCCAGCTCCGGTCCTCTCCCACCTCTGTGGTAGGGTTGAGCTCAACGACCTCAGGGATGACCATCTCATCACCTTACACCCCCCCCCCCACTATTAATGTGGGGTGCTTCGTTACAACCCCCCCCCCCCCCCACACACACACACACAGCTGCACTTTGAATGATTCCTGTCAGTGCTAATATGTTCCACACCTTGTTTGGCCCTGCTATGTGGACTAAATATTTTGATCTCAGCCATCAGGATTCTACACAGCCTGGTGATTTCTTCCTCCATAAACACCTCGTTGATTCAGTGGATACCTCTGTTTCTTTTAACACCACACGTACTGGTTCATGTGTCATTGCTGCTCCTTGTCAGGAAGCAGCTGCCCACTTAGCCATATTGTCCAGCATTGGGGAGACCCCTGTTAGGATCTCCAAAATACCCGGTTAAATGTCAGTATTGGCACTGTTATCCGCCCGGACTATGTTGCGGCTGGTGTTAGGGACCTGAAAGACTGCCACGAGGATATTAAACATATCCTTGCAGCCTAAGGCCATTCTGTCCTCCAGACTGATACGTTCAGGCAACCCTTTCGTGGTCGTCATCATCAGCCTCTTCGCGTTGTGAAGATCACTTTTGATTGTAGGACCCTTCCACTTTCTATAATTCTTGCTGATGCCAGATGCTCCGTTCAGGAGTACATTCCCTCTCCTAGACTTTGCAATAGGTTATCTTGAGGTTATTTTAAGATGATTTCAGGGCTTATCGTCCTCGCAGTACAGTCCTCGAACAGGCTTCCTCATTGTTCCACACCCCCAGGAAGCAGCCCGTAGCAGCTGTCTAACTCCCAGGTACCTATTTACTGCTAGGTAACAGGAGCATTTGGGTGAAAGAAACATTTTACCCATTTGTCTCCTCCTCCACCCGGGGATCGAACCCGGAACCTCAGGACTACGAATCCAAATTGCTGCCCACTCAGCTGTCAGGCGTCAGATACTAGAACTTTGGGCATGGTTTTTTGAAATTTGAACTTTGGGGGCCTGACAGCTGAGAGGACAGTGCTCAGCATTCGTAGTCCTGAGGTTCTGGGTTCGATCCCAGGTGGAGGCGGAAACAAATGGGCAGAGTTTCTTTCACCCTGATGTACCTGTTCACCTAGCAGTAAATAGGTACCTGGGAGTTAGACAGTTGCTATGGGTTGCTTCCTGGGGGTGTGTAACAAAAAGGAGGCCTGGTCGAGAGCCGGGCCACGGGGATGCTAACCCACGAAATCATCTCAAGATAACCTCGAGGAACCTCAAGATAAGATGGTGCCCTTAAATTCACATGTGCAGTGTCAAAAGGCTCAGATGACATTCATAATTAGATGCTGCATCATCTCTCTCCAAGCGTGTTTCAGTATTTACTGAATCTGTATAACCGTATCTGGGAGTCGTCGTCAGTCCCTGAGGACTGGCTCAAAGCAGTTGTTCTTCCTATTCGGAAACTAAGGTCTCTAAGGACATCACTTAAGGACTTCTGACCCATTGCTCTCACAAGTTGCATCTGCAAACTCTTCGAATGTGTAGTCAATGTTTGTCTGATGTGGTTCTTGGAACACTATCACCAGCTCTCCACTTCTCAATTTGGCTTTTGCAAGTGCTGCAGCTTGACTGATGTCTTGGTGAACTTGGAGGTCCATATTCGTACTGTTTTTGTTGCAAAGACCTCCGTTGTTGTTGTCCTTTTTGACCTGGAAAAGTCATACGACACCACCTGGAGATACCATAGTCTGTCCCAACTCCGTTCTTTTAGCCTTCGTGGTAATCTCCCTCTCTTCCTCCGATGCTTTCTCTCTAGTCGTTCCTTTAGAGTGAGGTTTGGTACCACTCTCTGTGCCTCTTTTCGGCTGTACGATGGTGTGCCCCAAGGTAATGTTCTGAGCACTACTCTTTTTCTGGTTGCCCTCAATGGTCTTCTTTCCTCCCATCCCACTGGCATCTTCTCAGCATTCAGTAAGATCATGTTGATGATCTTACCCTCTGCTGTCGAGGTGATGACTCGCCTTTCCTTCAACGACGGCTTTAACTTATGATTGATGCCGTGTCGTCTTGGGCCACCAATCATGGCTTCAAGTTCTTTACAACTAAAACTTGTGCTATAACGTTTACTTAGAAGCAGGTCGTTCTTCATCCCCCTTTGTCGCTTTATGGTCATCTCCTTCTGTACAAAGATTCTGCTAATCTTTTGAGGTTAATCTTTGACACTTGTTTGTCTTGGTCCCCCTATATCTCTTACCTCCGAGTTGAACGCTCTAAGGCCCCTAACTGATATAAGGTCTTGTCTCATACTTCTTGGGGAGCGGATAGGCGCATGCTCCTGTTTCTACATTCCTCTCTATTACTGTCTAAACTCGATTATGGTTGCCCTGCTTACTCGTCTACTTCTTCTACTCTTTGCCGTTTGGATGCTCTGCACCATACTGGGTTGCTCCTCAGATCTGGTGCTTTTCTTTCGACTCCTACCTTAAGCCTGTGATCGCTAACGCCGAAACTGGCGTCCTGTCTCTACAGGATCAACATGATCGCTACTGTCTTCGCAACCTTACCCTTACTCTCGTTAATGTCGTACTTTGACCTTTACTCCTTTTGTGGTCCCCTGTTCCCTTTCGCCACTTACCTCTTTCTGTACGATTGTCTCGCATACAAGATTCTCTTTCGTTTCGTGTTTCCAATATTTCTCTTCATGTCGTTCCGTCCTTGCCCCTTTGAAGGGTCCCCTTTCCTCAGTTTTGTAAAACTTTGACTCACGTGACTAAAGCATTTACCCCTCCTACAGGGGGGTAAGAGGAGTAAAGTCTGGGTTTAAATCTAAGTACAGAAGGGTTAAAGGCTGCCGACGGTGTAGGCTACTCTGTTGTTTTTCCTGACAACACCTATATGTGTCGCCTGCCTCCAGAGACTAGCATCTTCATGGCAGAACTTTATGCTATTTTGTATGTCCTTCGTCACTGCTTTCTCGCTGTCAACTCTCCTTTGTTGTTGTAGTTGACACTCGCAGTGCCTTCATGGCTCTGGAGTGCTTTAATCCAGTCCATCCTGTAGTAGTCGAAATTCAACATTGGCTGTTTCTTATCTCTAGTAGATTGAAGACTGTGTAGTTTTGCTGGGTTCCCAGCCATATTGATGTGTCCTTAAATGAGCGTGCAGACGCTGCCGCTAAGGAGGCTCTCCACACTTGTGCCATCTCCCGTAAAGGTATCCTTTATTCCTACTTCTACCCAGTTATTCATTCCTCAATCCTTGCCCATTGCCAGGGTCGTTTGTCTTCTATTACTGGTAAAGTAAGTAAAGTAAATTTTATTCAGGAATGTACATACATAGTTGATTTACGAACATAATGTTGGGTTTATAAATAGAGCTAGTACATACAATACCTAAAGCCACTAGTACGCAAAGCGTTTCGGGCAAGGTGTGTTGGGGGGGGGGAGGAACTTAGACTAAAACTTAATAGTAATTGGGATTTGGTATAAATTATGTTGAAAAAAAAATAAAAAAAGGGGGGAACATGGCAGAAATCAGCAATTGTACAAGTTGGTAAACAAACAGCATTGTTTAAAAAAAATAGCAAGACATGGGTTGACATATAGGGGGTAGGGTACATGGAGTTAATTAGGTAGTACTTGGTTTTACTCTTAATCTGGTTGAGGGAGGTACAGTCTTTGACATGATTGGGAAGGTCGTTCCACATTCTGGGTCCCCTGAATTGTAGGGCATTTCTAGTTTGGTTAAGTCGCACTCTTGGAATATCAAATAGGTATTTGTTTCTGGTGCGATGCCCATGAGTTCTGTTACAACCTTCTAGGAAGCTTCTAAGTTCAGGATTGACATTGCAGTTCAGAGTTTTAACTATATTGAGTACACATGAGAGGATGTGCAGTGACTTAATATCTATCATATTTAAAGATTTGAGTAAGGGTACCGAGTGCTGTCTGGGGCCAGAGTTAGATATTGTTCCAATAGCAGCTTTGTGTTGAATAATTAGAGGGCGTAAGTGATTTTGTGTACTAGAACCCCAAGCACAGAGACCATAATTGAGATAAGGATAGATGAGAGAGTAATAGAGAATCACCAGGCCATGGCGAGGTATCTGATCTTAGAAAGAATGCCAACAGTTTTAGAAACTTTTTTATGTATATTTAGAATGTGTCCCTGGAAATTCGGCTTGTGTTCTATAAGAACACCAAGGAATTTTCCATCTACTTTGTTACAAATTTGGATATTGTTTATCCTGAGATGAATTTAGTTTGAGGATTTATTGCCAAACAAAATACAGAAAGTTTTGTCAATGTTGCGAGTGAGTTTGTTGGCAGTTAGCCAGAGATGGACTTTATTTAGTTCAGTATTTACTGTGACATTTAGAGCAAAAGGGTCAGGACTGGAGAAAATGAAGGGTGTGTCCTCAGCAAAAAGAATTGGTTTGAGGTGTTGGGAGGCATTTGGAAGGTCATTAATGTAGGTGAGAAAGAGGAGAGGGCCAAGTATGCTGCCCTGAGGAACACCAATGTTGATGGGTAGGGTGGGAGAAATTGAATTATTCACAGAAACATACTGAAGCCTGTCAGTAAGGTAAGATTGAAGGTATTGCAGGAAGTGACCTCTGACTCCATAATGATGTAATTTAAGAAGAAGGTTTCGTTGGTTGACAGTGTCAAAAGCCTTACGCAGGTCCACAAATAACCCAATAGGGTACTCATTTTTATCAAGAGCTGCATGTATCAAGTTAATCATACTAATAAGTGCATCGTTAATGCTTTTTTAGGCGGCCTGAAGCCATATTGACAAGAGCTAAGTATATTGTGTTTAGGTAGATAAGAGTAAAGCCGCTTGTAGATTAGTTTTTCAAATATTTTTGACAAGTTAGGCAGAATTGATATAGGTCTGAAGTTGTTGACATCAGTGAGATCACCACATTTATGGACTAGGGTCACTCTCGTTTTTTTTAGAATAACTGGAAAGTTTTGGAGTTCAAGTGACTTGTTGTAGAGCAATGCAATGGCAGGGGCTAAAGATCTGGAGGCTTTTTTGTAGATTAGAGTTGGTATCTCAGCAAGGGCACTAGACTTGATCTTAAGGGAAAGGATTCCCTCATTTACATCAGTGGAATTAGCGGCCGTTAGGTACAGAGACTGTGGATAGTTACCTGTAAGATAGTCCTGAACATTAGTACTGGAAGATGGAATATCATTAGCAATGGATGACCCAATGGATGAGAAGAACCTATTGAAATCAATAGCAGTATCAGAGGCTGAAAGAAGACCATCGTTATTGGACAGGATTATTGGTACAGTTTTCTGTATACTGCACGAGGTGCTGTATACTGTACGGGGTTCTTTATACTGTATGGGGTTCTATACACTGTACGGGGTCTGTATACTGTACACTGTTCTGTATACTGCATGGACGTTCTGTATACTCTACACTTGTTCTGTGTACTGTACGAGGTTCTGTATACTGTACGCTGTTCCATATACTGTACGTTGTTCTGTATACTGTACGCTGTTCAGTATCCTGTTCGCTGTTCTGTATGATGTACACTGTTCTGTATATTGAACGGGGTTCTGTATACTGTACACTGTTCTGTACACTGTATGAGGTTCTGTATGCTGTTCTGTATACTGTACAGGGTTCTGTATACTGTACAAGGTTCTGTATACTGTACAGGGTTCTGTATACTGTACAAGGTTCTGTATACTGTACAATGTTCTGTATACTGTATAGGGTTCTGTATACTCTATGCTGTTCTGTATACTGTACGGGGTTCTGCATACTGTACACTGTTCTGTATACTGTACACTGTTCTGTATACTGTACACTGTTCTGTATACTGTACACTGTTCTGTATACTGTACACTGTTCTGTATTCTGTATACTGTTCTGTATACTGTACACTGTTCTGTATACTGTATACTGTTCTGTATTCTGTACGGGGTTCTGTATACTGTACACTGTTATGTATACTGTTTACTGTACGGGGTTCTGTATACTGAATGCTGTTCTGTATACTATACGGTGTTCTGTATACTGTACGGAGTTATGTATACTGTGCACTGTTTTGTATACTATACACTGTTCTGTGTACTGTACACTGTTCTGTATACTGTACGTTGTTCTGTATACTGTACGCTGTTCTGTATACTGTACGGGATTCTGTATACTGTTTACTGTTCTGTATACTGTACGCTATTCCGTATACTATACATGGTTCTGTATACTCTACAAGGTTCTGCATGTGAGGGGGTGGTTCACCAGCTCACTTACAATAGTGCTCTTATGCCTGTGGGAGCCAGTACACTTGTTAAGTGCACTTGTTAAGTGGGCGGACTTAAGTTTTGTACCAGCAACCGAAACATCTAGTGTTTGGGCTCATGTGAGAGCCCCAGTCATCAGCAGTCCATAAATGTTACCCTGGCCGGGGTGGCATGTCTGTGGACAGTGCTAGAGCTGATAGCATCATCTCATTGTATGGCATGGAGCCAGACAACTTTGCGCGCGAACGCCTAGGCCGCAGGCGTGGGGTGAGACATGTGGGGTCCCACGCTCGCCGGCCACTTGAGTGGTTGTCATGGAGACAGCCGCCATCTTAGTAAACATCTTGAGCCGCCATGTTGGTCGGCCATCTTGGAGCTGCCCTAGGGGCTATGCTACACCGTCGCTGATTGGATGAGAGGGGTAGGCCGCTGTATGCCTTCCTCTCATTGGTTATTTCGAGAAGGACGCGGGAATAGCCGTTGTGTAGCATCATTCTGAACTCAGCCGCCACCTTGTCAAGACGTTCCTGTACTCAATTCGGCCAAATTGATGTATAGGGCGTCGTGGTGGCTGGACTACAACTGCTGATGCTTCCTGCTTCACCTACGACATCGGTCGTCACAGAATCCGGCCGAAGTCGTCGCTTGGAGGGGTTTAAGACATTATTGTATGCAGGGGGTAGAGGTACAGTGATCTGGGATCGTGGGGGAATGTGCATACGAGCAGCAACAGACTCGTAGATCCCATACCAGTGATGATTAGACTTGCTAGTGCTCTGTAGCAGTCGATGGGAACGGGGAAATTCGTGTCAGTGTGAAGGCAGATTTCCCATGTTTGTGTGAGACGCTATCGTTGTGCGTGTCACCTGGGTATGAACGCTTCACTTCACCGGGGAGTCGAGGGTGCGAACTCAGCCGTGTTGAGTGGGAGGGGTTCGAGTGTGCGCCAATTTTCCGTGTTTGTACTACGGTCAGGAACTACCGCCGCCTACGCCACCCGGAGCGAGCCAGCCACCTATAGCGGGGTGCCTGATGTATGGGAATGGTGTGTAAAGCCGGCAGTGTGAATGAGTAAGTACCTATGTGTGTATTTCGGTGATTAGTAGTCTCTAAAGCTTGAATTCGAGGTCAAGTGTTCCGTCACATTGTCACGCAGCACCTGTTCAGGTGGAGTGAATTGTGGGCGAGGAGATTAATCACCTGTGTTGTCATCTTGTCAGTCCAGAGGGACTTAAGGTCTGGTGTACACCGACGTACAGTGTGTGTGTGTGTGTGTGGGTACACACGGGAACACAGAATATACATAGATTAGCCAAGGACTGAGAAGGTGTCCATGTAATAAATTCTTTTATTTCATTGTGGTAATCATTTTTGATCGTCCGTGGGACGGAGTGATATCATTTCCATGTGTGGTCTTGCAGGTGTGGAATTCCAACACTGAGCGCTCAGGTATGTGTAACGCCAGTGATTCCTGGCAATGATTATTGTGGAGTGTGCCACAGTGTGGCTTAAATTTCTTGTAGTGTTCCCAGGGCCGTGACAAGTGTGATTTATATAAATATATATATTGTGGTTGCAGTATTAATTAACGTAATTTTGGTGAGGTTTGGTGAGTGACGAGGCCGTCTAGAGAGACCGCCCCCGCTCTGTCGAGTAACGTAACTCTCGAGTGTTTATCGGCATGCGTGACCGATAAATCACTCACCCATGTGATTTAAGGAGTGTGAGATTCTCCTTAGTGTTCCCAATAACGTTTGATAGCTGTAGGCTACATGTGTCAGCGGTAATTATATATATATATATAATCGTAGTGTCACGGTGCCCAGTGTTAATGTGTTATTTACTGTGTGGTGATTGCAATATATTGACCTATGTTCTAGGGGTCATTTGCAGCAGTAAGTAAGTAAGTGTGTGCAGTATCCTAATATTTGGAAATTAGAGTACTTGCCGTGTGTGTTATTGCAAAGGGGGTTGTTATTTGATGGTGATTGTTGCTAGTGTTGAGCAATCACCATATGTGATTGCAGTTCAGTAAAACCATTGTGGGGCAGGGTTCTAGAGGGTTCATGTCCTGTAGGTTATTTTACTAGGTTCTGCAGTATTGTCATAGCAACCGGATTGTAACGTAAATCACTGTGATTTGTTAGTGTGATTTGTCATTGTCGTGGGGGAACTCGGCTGTAGACGAGTACTTGGATATACATATATTCTCCTGGTTATCTGGTAGGACATCGAAGTCCAGTATTCAGTGAGGTGATTGCGAGGCAATTAATATAACGTAACCAAGGGAACGCCCATTGCTTTAAGAGAATTTGTTCTTTGACAATTTGAGTAACGTAGAATGCGTTTGGGTTAATTTACTTTCCTGTAAGCAGCTACGGTAGTCTCGAGGAGCCTAGCCATCAGCCAGATAAGAATTAGAGTATTGTCTGTCGTAATTAACGGTCAGTGGGCCGGGTAATTGACGTGTTTCAGGAAGTCAAAGTAATTAATCTCGATCCTTGTTTGATCGACTCACACGAAGGCTACATTGTTCCATTAACGTAACGTCGTTATCTGCCTGGAAGTACCGGCATTGAATTGACTCGTGAGAGGAGTAACGTCATTTAGAATAACGTATACGTGGGGCTAATTACTGTTATTAGTCGCCTGAATTGGTCTGAGTATGGAAGGCTCAGACGGAATTCATACCTTAATGTAAATTGCTGAGCCAGTGTGAAAGGTTGCGTATTTTAATTGTTTAATTATTGATCTTGAGGATAGTAATTAATTACTCTAAAGGTAATCACGAGTGATTACCGTACTCTTAGCACTTTGGACATTGCAAATCAGAGTTTACCATCGCTGAGTGATTAGTAACCGATTAACGTAAATTAACGTAACTAGTAGAGATTAATCAGCTGTCTGGAAGTACAGGGATTAATGGGATTTTCTCACTGAATGCTCGACGGGTAGAGTGTTGTTTGATTTCCGCGTTACTAGTGACAGTTGTAAGAGTTGTTAATTTAACGTAAATGTTACCTTGTTATTAACGTAAATGTTATTGTGTTATTAACGTAAATCAATTGTTATTGATTGTTGATCGTCCGTGGGACGTAGTGTTAACGTAAGGATTAATTTGAGGAAGGGTGCTGGAGTTGCCAGTGAACCCATTAGTTATTGTTGTCATTGAAAGACTACTGATTTGATTGCATTGCAACCGCTGTTGCAGGAGTAGACTGCACTGAGGCGTAGAACAGTTAGGAGGTTACTGGAGGCGTATTTCAGAACCTACTGTGTCATTTGTTGTAATTGTGATTATAGATCTGTTAGTTCTTGTTTCTTGTTGATTCCTCTGTGGTCACGCTTATGTTCGAGTTAGTTCATTATGCAGTCCGAGGGGCTGGTGTCTAGCTGTCATTGATAGTGTCACAGGAAGGATTTCGAGTAACGTCATTGACATTTCTTTTGTTTTGTTGTAGTAGTTAGTACTTTATTGAATAAACTAAGTTGTTATGGTTAACACTGTCTTTTCGTTACACCCCCACACATTATTATTGTTATGCAAATGTTCTTCACACTCGACTAAAATTGAGACTCACTTTCTGAGCTTTGGATCAAATATACGGCACCACACAACAATAAATTATTGTTGTGAGAGCCCGTGACCTACTCGTTAGATTCGCTTCGGCGATTGGCGAAGGTCGGCGGCCTAAGTGGGGGGGATTTCAATTTTCATTGGGGTCTCGGCGTTTGCTCGCGCCTAGTCAATTGTTCATACATGGTCCCAAAGTGAGGAATGAGCTGTTTACTACACTGGTGTGTTAGCTAAGCAAGTCCTTCCTCAGGCGACCTAGTTGAATATCACGACAGGAATAAAGGTTAAAGAATAAAGAAAGTTCTTAGAAATTTTCCGAGCTAAAATTCCTTATACCAATTTTAATTTATTCCAAAACTTCTCACAAGTTAAAAACTACACAAACTCTCACAGCGTGGCGCCCAACGTGGGGCCGTAGACTTTTGATTCATAATCAGAAAAGTAAGATTCATCAAGTTGAGAAACCTGTGAAGAAAGGTGTGCAGAGCATTGCAGAACAATATTGCTGTGGGTGTGTATGTTGTCGGTTAGCAGGATTAGGTACACACACACCACACACACAGAATGGATGAGGATTATAGAAAGAAGTACGTATATCTGTATGTGACTAAGTATGGCGTGCTGCCAAAGGATAGAAACAGTCGTACAGATGAGGAATGTAAGCGGTATGTTGAGGATCATAATGCCTATGTACGGCGTCTATGTCTAGAAAGAGCAAACAGAAGTGATCTAGGGGACAAGGGAGTTCCCCTAGCCGACCGTGGTATAGTCGGTATGTCAGGGGGTGTGGGATTGAGTCCACCCCAGGAGAAGGAAGGGGAGTCGCGACCCCAGCCTAGGCTAAGGACTGATTCCTTGGGCCACGGAAACGTTTCATTGGAAGTAGTCAATCAGATACCAGAACAACCTCTCAGGAGGGGGACTGAACAACCCCAGGAGGAAATTACTTTAGAGTACCTAGCAGCTCAAGCTGATGCTATGAAACTGCAAAGAGAGGATAAGGCCAAATTTGTGACTTACATGTGGAATGCCCACCACGAGAGATTGACTAGATTGGAAGTTGCAAGAGTGCAATCCGAGGCAAGGACGGGGAGTCAAGCCCCTCCTGCCGCGCCAAGCTCAGAGGTACAGGCGCTGGAAGTAGAGGTACCTCCTCTATTGCCAAGAGAGGAGAAGATCGATCCTAGGGATGCATACCTAGATCGATGTGTGACAAAGGTTGAAAGGTTTACTCAAGCTCCAAGTAAGGGAGCCAAACCTAAAGGAAGTAAGTCTAAGGGACACCAACAGAAACCCAAGGTTAAGGGACCCAGGTGCTTCACATGCAACATGGCAGGTCACCGAGCAGCTAAGTGCCCGAGCAGCACTAGGCTTAAGACTAAGAAGGTGACCAAGGTGCAAGTTACAGGCATGAGTACCGTGGGAGGTGATGCCCTAAGAGACACACTCGAGTTAACTAGAGGAAGAGTTAATGGGCAATGGACGAGTGTCTTTCGAGACCGGGGTGCTACAGTTAACATGGTCAGGAGCAGTTTGGTTGAGCCTGAGAGTAGAACAGGTCGAACCCTCCATGTCCAGTACCCAGATGGCACTGGTAAGGACATGGAAGAAGTGTCCGTGTTGGTAGACACCCCATATATCAAAGGTAAGATCAAAGCTGCGCTAAGTAGAAAGGCAGTGTATGGACTTTTGATAGGTAATACTCCTGGTATAGGGAACCAGGTGGGTCTGTCCTGTGGAAATGACCCAGAGGAAACAGGAACAGGTGAGAGGAAGGTTAAACCCGCTGGCGTTGACACCAAGCGTCAGCCGGCTGGTCGAGCAGAGATCACCGCAGCCCAGACAGAAGAAGAGGCGCAGCAGGTGAAAGGAAACCGGAGCCATCCTCCTCTCCCTATTGCACAGAAAACGAGAACTGATTCAGAGGGACTCAGATGGGTCTCACCAGCTGACGGCGATGTCACACGGCCGCCAGCTGAGGAAGTCAAGGTCGCCTCTTATCAGGCGAAAGATCAGGTGCATGAGGTAAAAGGGAAAAGGAGCAATTTTCCTTCTTTCATTTCACAGAAAACGGGGGTGAGCCCAGTGAGACGGGTGTGGCCTG
The DNA here is from genome assembly GCF_040958095.1 of Procambarus clarkii. Taxonomy (NCBI): domain Eukaryota; kingdom Metazoa; phylum Arthropoda; class Malacostraca; order Decapoda; family Cambaridae; genus Procambarus; species Procambarus clarkii. The sequence goes on from NC_091168.1 coordinate 168,789, forward strand.
GATCAGGTGATCCCGCCACGACCTGTCAACCAGCCAGACCTGCGAGGGTTACCACCACTCAGGAGAGTAAACGTCTGCTGGATGTTACCAGTGGTGAGGCTAAGGTAGCTGTGGTTCCCACAAGTGAAGTGGATATTCTGCACCAATCTTTCAGGCTGTTGGAAGATCGTTCAGACAAACGAACGGTCGCTGAGAGATTGAAGAACGAGCAGGTCAGTGACCTAGTGCTCAGTGAGGGGCGAGGTTTGACAGCTGCTGAAGAGGCCTCAGCCCGGTCAACTCAGTCGGTAGAGCAACTAGGTCTGAGAGTGACAGACAGACAGGAAGAAAGACCCTGTCACCGGGAAGTCAAGACAGTCTGCTAACTGTCGGGATTGTGTCGGTAGGGTAGGGAAGGTGTTGAGTCTGTACTTCATTGGTAAGTCCATCCCAGTGTGCTACCTATTGTGTCCAGTATGACACAGACCTGTGGGGCGAGAGTGTGAAGGGACTGAGGAAGGGAAGCTGCGAGGCGTTGAGCCGGCTTAACCTGGACCCAGAACCTGAGCACGACCGCACTATGGTCAGGAAGTACCACCCTGGACGAGCCAGTGACGTCACATCTTGTCCCGCCAGCCACCGACGTCAACAGAAAACGGATGAATCACCACCACCACCCAGCCGCCGTACACTTAATTAAGAGCCAAGTGTAAGTGGCTGGTGATTTTTAGATGAAATTTTCCTCCGGGAAATTTTATCTTTTTGGTGGGGAGTTATGTGAGGGGGTGGTTCACCAGCTCACTTACAATAGTGCTCTTATGCCTGTGGGAGCCAGTACACTTGTTAAGTGCACTTGTTAAGTGGGCGGACTTAAGTTTTGTACCAGCAACCGAAACATCTAGTGTTTGGGCTCATGTGAGAGCCCCAGTCATCAGCAGTCCATAAATGTTACCCTGGCCGGGGTGGCATGTCTGTGGACAGTGCTAGAGCTGATAGCATCATCTCATTGTATGGCATGGAGCCAGACAACTTTGCGCGCGAACGCCTAGGCCGCAGGCGTGGGGTGAGACATGTGGGGTCCCACGCTCGCCGGCCACTTGAGTGGTTGTCATGGAGACAGCCGCCATCTTAGTAAACATCTTGAGCCGCCATGTTGGTCGGCCATCTTGGAGCTGCCCTAGGGGCTATGCTACACCGTCGCTGATTGGATGAGAGGGGTAGGCCGCTGTATGCCTTCCTCTCATTGGTTATTTCGAGAAGGACGCGGGAATAGCCGTTGTGTAGCATCATTCTGAACTCAGCCGCCACCTTGTCAAGACGTTCCTGTACTCAATTCGGCCAAATTGATGTATAGGGCGTCGTGGTGGCTGGACTACAACTGCTGATGCTTCCTGCTTCACCTACGACATCGGTCGTCACAGAATCCGGCCGAAGTCGTCGCTTGGAGGGGTTTAAGACATTATTGTATGCAGGGGGTAGAGGTACAGTGATCTGGGATCGTGGGGGAATGTGCATACGAGCAGCAACAGACTCGTAGATCCCATACCAGTGATGATTAGACTTGCTAGTGCTCTGTAGCAGTCGATGGGAACGGGGAAATTCGTGTCAGTGTGAAGGCAGATTTCCCATGTTTGTGTGAGACGCTATCGTTGTGCGTGTCACCTGGGTATGAACGCTTCACTTCACCGGGGAGTCGAGGGTGCGAACTCAGCCGTGTTGAGTGGGAGGGGTTCGAGTGTGCGCCAATTTTCCGTGTTTGTACTACGGTCAGGAACTACCGCCGCCTACGCCACCCGGAGCGAGCCAGCCACCTATAGCGGGGTGCCTGATGTATGGGAATGGTGTGTAAAGCCGGCAGTGTGAATGAGTAAGTACCTATGTGTGTATTTCGGTGATTAGTAGTCTCTAAAGCTTGAATTCGAGGTCAAGTGTTCCGTCACATTGTCACGCAGCACCTGTTCAGGTGGAGTGAATTGTGGGCGAGGAGATTAATCACCTGTGTTGTCATCTTGTCAGTCCAGAGGGACTTAAGGTCTGGTGTACACCGACGTACAGTGTGTGTGTGTGTGTGTGGGTACACACGGGAACACAGAATATACATAGATTAGCCAAGGACTGAGAAGGTGTCCATGTAATAAATTCTTTTATTTCATTGTGGTAATCATTTTTGATCGTCCGTGGGACGGAGTGATATCATTTCCATGTGTGGTCTTGCAGGTGTGGAATTCCAACACTGAGCGCTCAGGTATGTGTAACGCCAGTGATTCCTGGCAATGATTATTGTGGAGTGTGCCACAGTGTGGCTTAAATTTCTTGTAGTGTTCCCAGGGCCGTGACAAGTGTGATTTATATAAATATATATATTGTGGTTGCAGTATTAATTAACGTAATTTTGGTGAGGTTTGGTGAGTGACGAGGCCGTCTAGAGAGACCGCCCCCGCTCTGTCGAGTAACGTAACTCTCGAGTGTTTATCGGCATGCGTGACCGATAAATCACTCACCCATGTGATTTAAGGAGTGTGAGATTCTCCTTAGTGTTCCCAATAACGTTTGATAGCTGTAGGCTACATGTGTCAGCGGTAATTATATATATATATATAATCGTAGTGTCACGGTGCCCAGTGTTAATGTGTTATTTACTGTGTGGTGATTGCAATATATTGACCTATGTTCTAGGGGTCATTTGCAGCAGTAAGTAAGTAAGTGTGTGCAGTATCCTAATATTTGGAAATTAGAGTACTTGCCGTGTGTGTTATTGCAAAGGGGGTTGTTATTTGATGGTGATTGTTGCTAGTGTTGAGCAATCACCATATGTGATTGCAGTTCAGTAAAACCATTGTGGGGCAGGGTTCTAGAGGGTTCATGTCCTGTAGGTTATTTTACTAGGTTCTGCAGTATTGTCATAGCAACCGGATTGTAACGTAAATCACTGTGATTTGTTAGTGTGATTTGTCATTGTCGTGGGGGAACTCGGCTGTAGACGAGTACTTGGATATACATATATTCTCCTGGTTATCTGGTAGGACATCGAAGTCCAGTATTCAGTGAGGTGATTGCGAGGCAATTAATATAACGTAACCAAGGGAACGCCCATTGCTTTAAGAGAATTTGTTCTTTGACAATTTGAGTAACGTAGAATGCGTTTGGGTTAATTTACTTTCCTGTAAGCAGCTACGGTAGTCTCGAGGAGCCTAGCCATCAGCCAGATAAGAATTAGAGTATTGTCTGTCGTAATTAACGGTCAGTGGGCCGGGTAATTGACGTGTTTCAGGAAGTCAAAGTAATTAATCTCGATCCTTGTTTGATCGACTCACACGAAGGCTACATTGTTCCATTAACGTAACGTCGTTATCTGCCTGGAAGTACCGGCATTGAATTGACTCGTGAGAGGAGTAACGTCATTTAGAATAACGTATACGTGGGGCTAATTACTGTTATTAGTCGCCTGAATTGGTCTGAGTATGGAAGGCTCAGACGGAATTCATACCTTAATGTAAATTGCTGAGCCAGTGTGAAAGGTTGCGTATTTTAATTGTTTAATTATTGATCTTGAGGATAGTAATTAATTACTCTAAAGGTAATCACGAGTGATTACCGTACTCTTAGCACTTTGGACATTGCAAATCAGAGTTTACCATCGCTGAGTGATTAGTAACCGATTAACGTAAATTAACGTAACTAGTAGAGATTAATCAGCTGTCTGGAAGTACAGGGATTAATGGGATTTTCTCACTGAATGCTCGACGGGTAGAGTGTTGTTTGATTTCCGCGTTACTAGTGACAGTTGTAAGAGTTGTTAATTTAACGTAAATGTTACCTTGTTATTAACGTAAATGTTATTGTGTTATTAACGTAAATCAATTGTTATTGATTGTTGATCGTCCGTGGGACGTAGTGTTAACGTAAGGATTAATTTGAGGAAGGGTGCTGGAGTTGCCAGTGAACCCATTAGTTATTGTTGTCATTGAAAGACTACTGATTTGATTGCATTGCAACCGCTGTTGCAGGAGTAGACTGCACTGAGGCGTAGAACAGTTAGGAGGTTACTGGAGGCGTATTTCAGAACCTACTGTGTCATTTGTTGTAATTGTGATTATAGATCTGTTAGTTCTTGTTTCTTGTTGATTCCTCTGTGGTCACGCTTATGTTCGAGTTAGTTCATTATGCAGTCCGAGGGGCTGGTGTCTAGCTGTCATTGATAGTGTCACAGGAAGGATTTCGAGTAACGTCATTGACATTTCTTTTGTTTTGTTGTAGTAGTTAGTACTTTATTGAATAAACTAAGTTGTTATGGTTAACACTGTCTTTTCGTTACACCCCCACACATTATTATTGTTATGCAAATGTTCTTCACACTCGACTAAAATTGAGACTCACTTTCTGAGCTTTGGATCAAATATACGGCACCACACAACAATAAATTATTGTTGTGAGAGCCCGTGACCTACTCGTTAGATTCGCTTCGGCGATTGGCGAAGGTCGGCGGCCTAAGTGGGGGGGATTTCAATTTTCATTGGGGTCTCGGCGTTTGCTCGCGCCTAGTCAATTGTTCATACATGGTCCCAAAGTGAGGAATGAGCTGTTTACTACACTGGTGTGTTAGCTAAGCAAGTCCTTCCTCAGGCGACCTAGTTGAATATCACGACAGGAATAAAGGTTAAAGAATAAAGAAAGTTCTTAGAAATTTTCCGAGCTAAAATTCCTTATACCAATTTTAATTTATTCCAAAACTTCTCACAAGTTAAAAACTACACAAACTCTCACACTGCATCCTGTAAGGGGTTCTGTATACTGTACGGGGTTCTTTATTCTGTACACTGTTCTATATGCTGTGGGTTGCTGTGTTAGTCCTGGGGCCCTCAACCGTTCCTGGTATGGGAGCCACCATGCCCCGTCTGGCTTGCTGTGTTAGTCCTGGGGCCCTCAACCGTTCCTGGTATGGGAGCCACCATGCCCCGTCTGGCTTGCTGTGTTAGTCCTGGGGCCCTCAACCGTTCCTGGTATGGGAGCCGATTTAGTTCTGAGATGCTTTTTGTCGCTCTGTGTTGTACTTTCTCCAAAGCAGATATGTTCTGAAGCTGAGGCCTCTATGCTTGATAAAGCAGTCCAAATGTGACAGCATCAGAGATGTTTACAGTTCAATATCTTTATTTTCCTTGAAAATAAAGTTGACTTTCTTACTAGTGTTCCCAATTGTTGTGCAACTTTCAATGACTGGTCCCCGTGGCGCAGTGGTGAAACACTAGCCCCAGCACTTCGCGAACAGTATAGTCTGGGTTTGTATCCTTGCTGGGGAGGATTGGCTGGGTTCCAATCCTTAACATTATGCCTCTCTTCACGCAGCAGTGAAACGATTTGTCGGGTCGTATTCCGGAGTTATTAATTAAGATTAATATTAATCTTAGGACTTAGCCGTATTAGGATAAAGGACCTGCCCGAAACGCTATTCGTGCTAGTGGCTTTACAAGAATGTAAAAACTGGTGGACCATCTAAGTAGTAGGCGTCCATCTGTCTCAGGAGACTATGGAGTTCCGTTCTGGTTGTCGGTCTGAAGCGACCTCACCAGGGCGCAAAGCCTGAGTAGGTTGATAAGGGGGAGAAGCTGTCACCCATGCAGCAGGTCCCCCCCTCCACAGCACAGAACGTCTCAATTGGAAAGGCAAACGCCAATAAGATTGGTTCCAGCGCCGTCGCAGGAACTGTTAGGAGGACGTTCTATTAGGAGGACGGGTTGAACAGCTACATACCGAGTTTTGGCGGCATAACACAACAATTTAGAAAATAATATATAATTATAAACAGCCTCAAAGTCCTTTGGAGCTCATCAACTGTTTAATATGTGTAAAGTCGCCAAAGATTGAGATAAAATGTTCGTAAGTACTTGCGTAACTGACTGATGAATCTCGGTCCAGACGCTAAATTTAATTCTTATGCTTGGAATGTTTACATGCAAGAAGAGTTGCTATAGACCTCAACAAACACGACAGATCAGCCTCCAGGGCTGAGTGGATCCCATACTTATCCTGTAGACCCCATGTATACCTATCCTGTGAGCGTTAGTGCCTCCAATACATGTCCTGTTCATGAGTGGTAGTGAACCCATACCCATCGTGTGCAGCAGTGATCACATACTCATGCTATGATGTATGTCATACGCAGCTGGCTGTGCACAGTAACCATGATGTGCGCATCCCATGCGCAAGATCAGTACGTACTGGTGCGTTACTGCGCAGAAACACTGATACTTTTATTTATGAAGAAAATATTACCAATCATAAAATTATAAAAAATGTATAAAATGTATCATCCAAATAATATGAGCAGCAGAGTGGCGCAGTTGAAGCGTGCTGGGCCCATAACCCAGAGGTCCGTAGATCGAAACTACGCTCTGCTACGAAGTTGTTTTAATATATTAATAATGTTTTTTCATTACAAATGTAGGTACATAGCAGTGTCTTGCTACCCCCTTCAATATAAGTAATTACAAATTACAGGTTGAGCTAGCTATATGTTAAGAAATAAAGGCACAATAATGAACGTGGGAGATTTGTACCTGAATTTACCTCTCTAGTGTCCTCGACGGATAGTAGAAGCCATCGGCTTGTCAAAGATCCCCCCCCCTCCCCCCATGGTTCATGAGGATTGTTTCTGTTTGGATTTTGAACTGAGGCAATGTCTTGGTATTTAACGACTTCGCTAGTTAGACAATTACATGGGATAACCCTAGATTATAGTATAGTTCATTTAATATGCACCCCATACCCGTCCTGTGGGCGGTAGTGGGAAGAGTTACAGAGGCACATAATGGGCTCAGGGGCTGAACCCCACAATTCATTTACCTGAGCAAGTTAATCTTGCTGAGAGAGTTACAAAATTCAATGCACATCATCACATCAACAATGGGCTCGAGACCGCCCACAAGTACAGTTTCTAAATTAAGCAACTGACATGTGGAGAACCCTACAGCGAGAAACATTTGTACGCTAACCAACTGTGTTACGGAGGCTACGCTCTCTAAAACCTTACAAATATTTCCTCCTGCTTCTTACCGCTCGCTCCCGCCATCGGAAGCCCTAAAATCACTTCCTCCTGCTTCCTCCCGCTCTCTGAAGCTCTAGTAACACTTCCTTCCACTCTCTGAACCCATAAAAATACTTCCTCCTGCTCCCTCCCGATCTCTGAAGCTCTAGTAACACTTCCTTCCACTCTCTGAACCCATAAAAATACTTCCTCCTGCTCCCTCCCGATCTCTGAAGCTCTAGTAACACTTCCTTCCACTCTCTGAACCCATAAAAATACTTCCTCCTGCTCCCTCCCGATCTCTGAAGCTCTAGTAACACTTCCTTCCACTCTCTGAACCCATAAAAATACTTCCTCCTGCTCCCTCCCGATCTCTGAAACCCAATTAATATTTCCTTCTCCTTCCTTCAACTCGTTCCCGCTCTCTGAAACCCTATTATTTATTTATTTATTTATTTATTTATTTATTTATTTATTTATTTATTTATTTATTTATATACAAGAAGGTACATTGGGTTTGTGAGAATACATAGCATAGTACAGTAATTACACTCTTGCAAAGCCACTAGTACGCGCAGAGTTTCGGGCAGGTCCTTAATCTAACAGATAATTTTAAGTAGGTAAATTCTATCAGAATTAATAAAATGATAACAAATACATTGCAAGAAAAAAATGAGATGAGAGAGATTAGTAAGTATATTAAAGCACATTGGTATATTAAAGCTCTGGTTGATTACATTGACAGCTTGATTGGTAATTTAAACAAGATTAATAGACATCATACAGCAGATTGACAGCACATATAAGAAGACAGCAATGATCGCAATGAAAAAGAGGTTCAGATTGGGTACATAAAGATTGGGAGATTGGGTAGCAATATATACAGTGCAGTTTTAAAGCAAAAGGTAAAAAACTATGAAGATGAAATTAGGTACTTTTTAGTATTGTTTTTGAATGATGCAAAAGTTGGACAGTTTTTCAATTCAATAGGGAGTGAGTGAGTTCCATAGACTGGGTCCCTTTATTTGCATAGAGTGTTTACACAAATTAAGTTTGACTCTGGGGATATCAAAGAGATATTTATTTCTGGTATGGTGATAATGGGTCCTATTACATCTGTCCAGGGAGAGTTTCAGAGCAGGATTTCCATTTAAGAACAGGGTTTTGTAAATGTAGTTGACACAAGAGAATTTGTGGAGTGAGATTATGTTTAGCATGTTTAGGGAGTTTAGAGTATGTTTAGGGCATGTTTATTAATACTTCCTTCTGCTACCTCCCACTTCCTCCCGCTCTCTGAAGCCTTAAAAATATTCATTCCTGCTCTCTGAAGCCCTAATAACACCACTTCCTGTTTCCTCATGAAGCACATACCTTACAAATACTTTCTACTGCTTTTTACCACTGGCTCCTGCTGTCTGAAGCCCTAAAATCATTTCCTCCTGCTTCCTCCCGTTCGATTTGTCGGTGTGCAGGACAAACATATCAATTGTGACACTAGCTCTTCACATATATCAGTTGCTTAATTTAGAAATCGTACTTGTGGTCAATCGCGAACCCATTTATGATGTGACGACTTATACTGAATTTTGTAACCAGCTCATCAAGACTGAAACTTGCTTAGCTAAGTGAATTGTGAGGTTCAGTCCCTGAGCCCATTATGTGCCTCTGTAACCCTTTCCACTACCGCCCACAAGATGGGTATGGGGTGCATAATAAATGAACTAAACTAAACTAAACCTCTCATGTTATCGTGACGTCACACACGCCGTACACATATAAAACAGGATTTTCTCTCTATTTTCGTTATTAAACCTTTTATAATTTATATAATTACTCAAGCAATGTGTTTTGATCATATTATATCGCTGAAGAAAAACAATGTGCATCTTCGGTATCAATTAACCGGATTTGGTCCATATAATAACAGGTCACTATACTTCAGGTTTCCGTAGTGTAGTGGTTATCACGTGCGCCTCACACGCGTAAGGTCCCCGGTTCGTTCCCGGGCGGAAACATTTGACTTTTTAAATGTTTGTTTTCATAACCCATTGAAATAAACTCAAAGTGTCCAACCACTTGGGTCGAACGGTAGAGCGACGGTCTCAATTCTTGCAGTTCGGCGTTCAATCCCGACCGTCCAAGTGGTTGGGTACCATTCCATCCCCTCGTCCCATCCCAAATCCTTATCCTGACCCCTTCCCAGTGCTATATAGTTGTAATGGCTTGGCTCTTCCCCCCTGATAGTTCCCTTCCCTTCCCTTCAAAGAGCTAAAATTAATAACAAAGTATATTGACAATATTTATTAAATCATAAAACTTATACCATTTTGTAATTTGTTAATACTACATTATACTAATTATTAATATTGAGGGTCATATAACTATGTATTGTGGAGCAGATTGGCGCAGTGGAAGCGTGCTGGGCCCATAATCCAACTAGAGGTCCGTAGATCGAAACTACGCTCTGCTACAGTCAAATTTTTCCTACCATAACAAACCAAATGAAATGTTGATATCTTTAATGAATGCAATCCATCCTCCTGTACATTTTGTTACTATGTGGAACATCGTACATATAAATTAAATATTGACGTAAGAGACAATTACATAGTAGAACTTGGTACTATTCACCCCTATAGTCCGGAAAAAATATAGCTAAAACCAAACAGATATATTCCTAGGCGTAGTATAACATATATGAACTACATTTGGCTTCAGTTAGCATGTATTAGACCTTGGATGGTAAGTTAGGGTAGGTTTTATGAGAAACAAATACAAAGGTTCGGGCCAACCTTGCCCAAAACGCTTTGCGTAATAGTGGCTATAGACATTGTATGTACAAGCTCTATCTATAAATCCCACAACATGTTTGTATCTCACCTTGTATGTATGTACTTTACCTGAATAAACATTTGATTTGATTTGACAAAACCTTTGCCGGTTTATCCAAATTCAATAATACCAATTTCTACTATTCAATTGTCCATTACATCAATATATGCACGATGGAGGATGGATGTGTTGCTTATAGGCACTGCTATTAATATATCATAAGCTCCTACATAGATTACACACAGAAATCACAATAGCATGATGCATCAAATGAACAAATCCACAAGAGCCGTGACGAGGGTTCAAACCTACGTCCGAGAGGATCCCAGACGCTGCCTTAATCGACTGAGCTACGACATGGTAAAAGAATTGCAACCAGAAGTTCTACTGATCTTACTTGGATCCTGCAGCCTCTCCGAGACACAAACCAGGATTTTACACAATTCCCCCCATGCACCGGAGCTCTGTCAATAAGCCGTTCTACCTCTTCGCCCTTACTTCATTTTGTAATGAAGTCAAGGCTTGGAAAGCTGGGCGAGGCTAGTCCCACCAAGTGTCTGGTCACCAACCTCGGATAAACATTCTATTTATAGATATAGGTTATATAAATATATAGGGGGTACCATCTTTGGTTGTGTTTGTCGGGACTCTCGACCTCGAAGAAGACGACATGCAGAATCCAGCAAAGCCTTGTGGGGCACCCGCGTACACTCACATATTGTCTTTTGATATCACTCCTATATTTTTTTTATTTTGTAATTTTATTTTATTTAAAATTTCATTACATAAAAAGGGTTACAACATTGGTTACATTCAAAGTACAAAACTTCTTATTACAGGTTGTAGAGTTCCTCCAATATATAGTTTTGTGTTAACTAATACAATTACATATATATTATTACCTATATCTTCTAGTCGTAGTAGTAACAGGCATTCATCTGTCTCAGGAGACTATGGAGTTGCGCTCTGGTTGTCGGTCTGGAGTGGCCTCTCCAGGGCACAAAGCCAGGGTAGGTTGATACGGGGGAGAAGCTGTCAACCATGCAGCAGGTCCCCCCTCTCCACAGCGCCGAAAGTCTCCGATGGAAAGGCAAACGCCAATACGATTGGTTCCAGCGCTGTCGCAGGAACTGTGAGCTCCGGAGTTGACCTCGAAGCTGGTGAAGGGACTCATAACCCGGAGACCGCCGTGGTCGGGGCCGGAGAAGAACCACTCCAGCAAGGGCAAGAACGACCCCAGCCTCCTGAAGCAGAGCCTGGGGCTGCTAGAGCCCAAGGAGGAGGACTTCAGAGTCCCGCACCTACGGGTTTCAGGCGTAGTTCAATAACTACCTGATAAACATAACTTTAATATTGATTCATTAACTAAGTTCAATAACTAATTGATAAACCTTAAAGAACTGGTGAGAACAACTGTGTACACTTCAGTTTGCTGAAATTTATTAGATCTGTGCTGCTTATAAAATACGTTTGTGTTCGATCCCCGATGGTCCCAGTGCTTGGGCACCGTTACTCCACTCCGACCTCTCGCTTCTTGCAGGGTCCACGTTCGATCCCCGATGGTCCAAGTGTTAGCAAAAGTGAGTGCAAAAACAACCACTGCGCCACGGGGATTGTTATTAAAGTTATAGTTAAGGTAATTATGGTCAATTCTTTTCAATATGTTACGGCTTTTGACATATTTTTGCATTCCTTCACTTCGTCCTTATATATCCCAGATGATCTTAATATCCCTTCCAAGTGCTATATAATCATACTGGCCTAGTACTTTCACCTCATAATTACCTTACCTTACCTCGCTTCCTCAGAGACTTTTCCTTCCTGATTTTGTCTTCACACGCCTCAGTTGTCAGTTGATGATGTATGATGAAGTGGATGAATGTATGACTGTTGAGTTCTTCATTAAGCAGGAAGAGTCGTGGCCAGACTGGGAGGTCGGACCCGGTGTTCACGCTGCCCGACCGCGTGAACACCGGGGTTATCTTGAGGTTATCTTGAGATGATTTCGGGGCTTTTAGTGTCCCCGTGGCCCGGTCCTCGACCAGGCCTCCACCCCCAGGAAGCAGCCCGTGACAGCTGACTAACACCCAGGTACCTATTTTACAGCTAGGTAATAGGATGAGAGAAACTCTGCCCATTGTTTCTCGCCGGCGCCTGGGATCGAACCCAGGACCACAGGATCACAAGTCCCGCGTGCTGTCCGCTCGGCCGACCGGGGTGTTCAGGGTGTTAACACCGGGGTGTTCAGGGTGTTAACACCGGGGTGTTCAGGGTGTTAACACCGGGGTGTTCAGGGTATTAACACCGAGGTGTTCAGGGTGTTAACACCGGGGTGTTCAGGGTGTTAACACCGGGGTGTTCAGGGTGTTAACACCGGGGTGTTCAGGGTGTTAACACCGGGGTGTTCGGGTTGTTAACACCGGGGTGTTAACACCGGGGTGTTCAGGGTGTTAACACCGGGGTGTTCAGGGTGTTAACACCGGGGGGTTCAGGGTGTTAACACCGGGGTGTTCAGGGTGTTAACACCGGGGTGTTCAGGGTGTTAACACCACGGTGTTCAGGGTGTTAACACCGGGGTGTTCAGGGTGTTAACACCGGGATGTTTAGGGTATTAACACCGGGGTGTTCAGGGTGTTAACACCGGGGTGTTCAGGGTGTTAACACCGGGGTGTTCAGGGTGTTAACACCGGGGTGATCAGGGTGTTAACAACGGGGTGTTCAGGGTGTTAACACCGGGGTGTTCAGGGTGTTAACACCGGGGTGTTCAGGGTATTAACACCGGGGTGTTCAGGGTGTTAACACCGGGGTGTTCAGGGTGTTAACACCTGGGTGTTCAGGGTGTTAACACCGGGGTGTTCAGGGTATTAACACCGGGGTGTTCAGGGTATTAACACCAGGGTGTTCGGGGTGTTAACACCGGGGTGTTCGGGGTGTTAACACCAGGGTGTTCGGGGTGTTAACACCAGGGTGTTCGGGGTATTAACACCGGGGTGTTCAGGGTGTTAACACCGGGGTGTTCGAGGTGTTAACACCGGGGTGTTCAGGGTGTTAACACCGGGGTGTTCGGGGTGTTAACACCGGGGTGTTCAGGGTGTTAACACCGGGGTGTTCGAGGTGTTAACACCGGGGTGTTCAGGGTGTTAACACCGGGGTGTTCGGGGTGTTAACACCGGGGTGTTCAGGGTGTTAACACCGGGGTATTCGGGGTGTTAACACCGGGGTGTTCAGGGTGTTAACACCGGGGTGTTCAGGGTGTTAACACCGGGGTGTTCAGGGTGTTAACACCGGGGTGTTCAGGGTGTTAACACCGGGGTGTTCGGGGTGTTAACACCGGGGTGTTCGGGGTGTTAAAACTGGGGTGTTCAGGGTGTTAACACCGGGGTGTTCGGGGTGTTAACACCGGGGTGTTCAGGGTGTTAACACCGGGGTGTTCGGGGTGTTAACACCGGGGTGTTCGGGGTGTTAACACCGGGGTGTTCGGGGTGTTAAAACTGGGGTGTTCGAGGTGTTAACACCGGGGTGTTCGAGGTGTTAACACCGGGGTGTTCGGGGTGTTAAAACCGGGGTGTTCTGGGTGTTAACACCGGGGTGTTAACTGTCGAGAGTTCGAACTCTCGTTTTAGTCATCCTTTTTTCCATATATTGGCTACAAGATACTTTAGTGTTAGTTCAATAATATTTGTCATCTATTTAATCATATTTTATATTTTCAATCACGTTTTATATATCGATTCTAGCAACTTTCACATATTATAATATATATTATTAATATAATATTATAAAACAGTAATAATATGTTGTGAGTGTTGCAATACAACAATAACACTGTGTTGCAAAACATAAATAACTTGTTGTCAGCATTGCAACTAAGAAATAATGTATAGCAAGTATTTCAGGACAGAATAACGTGTTGTGAGTTTTGCATCACAGACAAAATATGATGCAACACTCACTCACAACACGGCAATTATGTGTTACAATAAACTATTCCAAACCGGTGCAACACTCACAACACGTTATTCTTGTGTTGCAACGTTGTGACACCTACAACATGTTATTACTGTATTGCAGTACTCACAATACATTATTCTGGGTTATAACTCTCAAAATACGTTATTTTCTTTGTTGCAAAACAATTTTTTTTTATTTCTGCAGTTGAACAATCACAATATTATATTTCTGTGTTGCATGACTCACAATACGTTGTTTATATCTTGCAACACTCACAATTTGATATTTCTGTGTTGCAACATTCACAACACTTCATTCCTGTGATGTAACACTCACAACACGGTATTCCTTAACGTTGCAACACTCACATTTGCATTCGTGTTATGTCTGTGTATTTTTCCTTCTCTATATATGGACTTTCATTTACAGCAAGGTTGTCATTCAGGATTCTTTCCTCTCTAGCATCAGTAAAGAAATATAACGAAAAATATGTCAAAAGCCGTAACATATTGAAAGGAATTGACCATAATTACCTTAACTATAACTTTAATAACAATCCCCGTGGCGCAGTGGTTGTTTTTGCACTCACAAAATTGATAAATTTTGCTCAACACTCCCAACATGTTCTGTTTTGCAACACCTCCTTAGGTTCCAACACTTATAACTTCTTACTTCAGTGTTGCAAGACCCTCAACACCTTACTCCTGTGTTGCAACATCCAAAACATTCCGTTCCTGAGCGTTGCAACACTAACAACATGTCTGTGTGCATTCGTTTTAAATCTGTGAATTTTGGATATGAATATGACAAGTTTTAACTTCAGTCCTGTTTTTATTCACGATTCTTTAACTTCTTGGGTCAATAAAGTTATGTAATCAAAAACATTTTAACTGCCGTAAGATATTGACCGCAACAAGATAATTACCTTCACGAATACTATAATATTACCATAATTACCTGAACTATTACTATAATATTACCATAATTACCTGAACTATTACTATAATATTACCATAATTACCTGAACTATTACTATGATATTACCATAATTACCTGAACTATTACTATAATATTACCATAATTACCTGAACTATTACTATAATACTACCATAATTACCTGAACTATTACTATAATATTACCATAATTACCTGAACTATTACTATAATATTACCATAATTACCTGAACTATTACTATAATATTACCATAATTACCTGAACTATTACTATAATATTACCATAATTACCTGAACTATTACTATAATATTACCATAATTACCTGAACTATTACTATAATATTACCATAATTACCTGAACTATTACTATAATATTACCATAATTACCTGAACTATTACTATAATATTACCATAATTACCTGAACTATTACTATAATATTACCATAATTACCTGAACTATTACTATAATATTACCATAATTACCTGAACTATTACTATAATATTACCATAATTACCTGAACTATTACTATAATATTACCATAATTACCTGAACTATTACTATAATATTACCATAATTACCTGAACTATTACTATAATATTACCATAATTACCTGAACTATTACTATAATATTACCATAATTACCTGAACTATTACTATAATATTACCATAATTACCTGAACTATTACTATAATATTACCATAATTACCTGAACTATTACTATAATATTACCATAATTACCTGAACTATTACTATAATATTACCATAATTACCTGAACTATTACTATAATATTACCATAATTACCTGAACTATTACTATAATATTACCATAATTACCTGAACTATTACTATAATATTACCATAATTACTTGTATGTCCATAAACAACCAATGAAAACATATTATTTGTTGAATAAATAAATACTAAGTAGAATATCTCCTGGTTGAATATTTATTTACCTTAATAAATGTGAGAAAATAACTTCGAATTGTTCGCTTTGTTTAACTTTATTGAGATCTATGATGTCTATAAAGTATGTTTTCTGTTCGATCCCCGAAGGTCAAACTGATTGGGCACCGTTTTTCCACTCCATACTTTCGCTTCTTGCAGGGTCGGCGTTCGATCCCCGATGGTCCAAGTGGTAGAGCACCGTTCCTTCACTCCGTCCTCACATCCCAGCCCATCCTAATGTCCCTTCCAAGTGCTATATATTCATACTGACCTGGCGCTTTCACCTCATCATTTCCTTACCTTACCTTACATCCTCTTCTCATAAAGATTAATTTTCCTTCCCGACTTTCTCCTTCACACGCCTCAATTGTCAGTTGATGATGTATGGTGAAGTGATGAATGTATGACTGTTGAGTTCTTCATTAAGCAGGAAGAGTCGTGGCCAGACTGGGAGGTCGGACCCGGTGTTCTCGCGGTCACCAATTCCAACTCTATAATACGAATTCTTCCTTTTTTCATTTATTGCCCAAATAATACCTAGAATTATTGGGTCCTTTTTTCATCCCTTTAATATTTAATGAATTTTTATAGATCTATTCCAGCACCTTTTACATATCTATTTATCCCACTTAAATTAGTTCTTTAATTATCATTTATTTATTAAGCCATTCATATATTTTTAAATACTTAATCACCTGTATTTATACATTTAATAATCTCTAATAACTATTCAATTGCATATTATTGATTTATTCTTTCCCGTTTTATTTGTTTATTTAATTATTTTCTATTTTTTCTATTTTTAACTTAGTTATTTTCTATCACATTTTATATAACTTTTCAATCTAATTCAGTTTGTAATTTACATATTAGGAATGAACAATTAATATGGTGCAAGAATACAACGTTTACCGCTTGATGGGAAAACGAGTCGAGTGTTGCATCACATTGCTAACGTCTTATGAGTGTTGAAACACAGCAATAACATGTTGTGAGTGATGCAGCGATGCAACACAGGAATAACGTGTTGTGAGTGTTACAACACATAAATGACATTTTGTGACTACTGCAACACAGAACTGACGTTCTGTAAGTGTTGCGCACATAAATTATAGATTGGGAGTGTTGTGTAACATCATTGCAACACAAGATTAGCGTGTTGTGAGAGTTACAACGCACAAATAACCAGTTGTGCGTGTTGCAACACAGGAGTGGTAAGTTGTAAGTTTTGCACCATGGAACAAAAGTGTTGTGAATAATGCAACGCAGAAATAAAGTATTATGAACGCTGCAACACAGTAATAATGTGTTGTGAGTGTTGCAACGTTGTAATACAAGAATAACGTATCGTGAATGTTGCAGCGGACAGGAATAACGTGTTATGAATGTTACGTGCAACGGACAGGAATGTTGCGTGCAATAACGTGTTGCGAGTGTTGCGACACAGAAATAATGGGGGTTGAATGATGCAAAACAGGGATTTTATGTGGTGAGTGTTGCACCATTCCAACACAGGGATATTATGTGGCGAGTGTTGCACCATTGCAACGCAATGATATTATGTGGTGAGTGTTACACCATTGCAATGCAGAAATAACGTGATGCTACTCTCACAATATATTATTTTATGTTGCAACGTTCACAACACATTATTTCTGTGTTGCAACAATAACAACTCACTCCTGTATTGCAACGCTCACAACACGCTATTCCGTTGCTGTTGCGAAGCTCACAACATGTGTGAATGTCTCAATATATGTTGTTTGTGTGCAAGTAGATTTATTTCGTTCATAACTCCGTTCTCATTATAGATTCCTTTTCTCAAGCATCAATAGAGAAATATAATCAATAATATAATGAATCCCGTGAGATTCTGTTAGAAATATACCAATAATTCCTCTGTACACAAAAGGAATATACAGGTCTTTACCATAAATATTACCTTAATGCCTGAACTATTGACAGAATATTACCATAATTACCGTAGCTATTATTATAAATTGTTTGAAGTATTCAATATAGAAAAATAACTTGAGGAACTTTTTTGTTAAAAGTTTAGGGCAAGAATTGGAATCTTATAAGTTTGAACACACTATGACGTCAAGGTCCATCGATCTGTTGCTTCTTTCTTTCTGCACTTGCGGCGAACTAGAAGTAAAATAAAAATTAAACCCATAAACGCCAAATACACTGTACTTTATTTGTTCTAATCATACAGATAAAATTCCTGCTATGTGATCATTACTAGAAAATTAAATTGAAGAGTAAAAAATCAGCTATAGTTTTCGATAATATTTAACACTGATAACTAGGGTGAGTACATATAGGTGAGCACACCTAGGTGAGTACATCTAGGTGAGCACATCTAGGTGAGTACATCTAGGTGACCACATCTAGGCGAGTACATCTAGGTTAGCACATCTAGGAAAGTACATCTAGGTAAGCACATCTAGGTGAGCACATCTAGGTGAGTACATCTAGGTGAGCACATCTAGGTGAGTACATCTAGGTGAGCACATCTAGGAAAGTACATCTAGGTAAGCACATCTAGGTGAGAACATCTAGGTGAGCACATCAATGCCATTAAACAACCTGTCCCGAATTTTTTTATTTATTAAGTACTAAGTGTATATACCTTGATATACCTTATAGAATTCCAGAGAACGACTGTGTAGAGTTTCCTTCGATTAAATATATTCAGATCCTTGATGTTTATAAAATATGTTTTTGTTCGATTCCCGAAGTCGAAGTAGTTGGGCAGCGTTCCTTCACTCCGTCCTCACATCCCAGCTCATCTTAATGATCCTTCCAAGTGATATATAAGCATACTAGCCTAGCGCTTTCACCTCATAATTACCTTGCCTTACCTTACATATTTTTCTTATAGTTTTTCCTCGTGGATTTTTGCTTCTCAGGCCTCAACTGTCAATTGATGATGTATGATGAAGTGAATGAACATATGAGTGTTGAGTTGTTCATTAGGCAGGAAGCGTCGTGGCCAGACTGGGAGGTCGGACCCGGTGTCCACGCGGTCACCAGTTCCAACTCTATATATGACATGTTAGCTTCCGTTTTTCCATATATTACGCAGATAAAACTTTAGTTTTAATCTAAAACTGTTTTTCATCTATTTAATCAAATTTTAATAATTCAATCACGTTATATTTACGAATTATAGTAACTTTTATATATATTATATAATTTTGTTATTATTTTAGCATTACGAAACAGTTAAAACTTGGGGTGAGTGTTGCAACACAGCAACAACGTGTTGTGAGTGTTGCAACACAGCAACAACGTGTTGTGAGTGTTGCAACACAGCAACAACGTGTTGTGAGTGTTGCAACACAGCAACAACGTGTTGTGAGTGTTGCAACACAGCAACAACGTGTTGTGAGTGTTGCAACACAGCAACAACGTGTTGTGAGTGTTGCAACACAGCAACAACGTGTTGTGAGTGTTGCAACACAGCAACAACGTGTTGTGAGTGTTGCAACACAGCAACAACGTGTTGTGAGTGTTGCAACACAGCAACAGCGTGTTGTGAGTGTTGCAACAGAGCAACAACGTGTTGTGAGTGTTGCAACACAGCAACAACGTGTTGTGAGTGTTGCAACACAGCAACAACGTGTTGTGAGTGTTGCAACACAGCAACAGCGTGTTGTGAGTGTTGCAACACAGCAACAACGTGTTGTGAGTGTTGCAACACAGCAACAACGTGTTGTGAGTGTTGCAACACAGCAACAACGTAGTGTGAGTGTTGCAACACAGCAACAACGTAGTGTGAGTGTTGCAACACAGAAACAACGTGTTGTGAGTGTTGCAACACAGCAACAACGTGTTGTGAGTGTTGCAACACAGCAACAACGTGTTGTGAGTGTTGCAACACAGCAACAACGTGTTGTGAGTGTTGCAACACAACAACAACGTGTTGTGAGTGTTGCAACACAGCAACAACGTGTTGTGAGTGTTGCAACAACGTGTTGTGAGTGTTGCAACACAGCAACAACGTAGTGTGAGTATTGCAACACAGCAACAACGTGTTGTGAGTGTTGCAACACAGCAACAACGTGTTGTGAGTGTTGCAACACAGCAACAACGTGTTGTGAGTGTTGCAACACAGCAACAGCGTGTTGTGAGTGTTGCAACACAGCAACAACGTGTTGTGAGTGTTGCAACACAGCAACAACGTGTTGTGAGTGTTGCAACACAGCAACAACGTGTTGTGAGTGTTGCAACACAGCAACAACGTGTTGTGAGTGTTGCAACACAACAACAACGTGTTGTGAGTGTTGCAACACAGCAACAACGTGTTGTGAGTGTTGCAACAACGTGTTGTGAGTGTTGCAACAACGTGTTGTGAGTGTTGCAACACAGCAACAACGTAGTGTGAGTATTGCAACACAGCAACAACGTGTTGTGAGTGTTGCAACACAGCAACAACGTGTTGTGAGTGTTGCAACACAGCAACAACGTGTTGTGAGTGTTGCAACACAGCAACAACGTGTTGTGAGTGTTGCAACACAGCAACAACGTAGTGTGAGTGTTGCAACACAGCAACAACGTGTTGTGAGTGTTGCAACACAGCAACAACGTGTTGTGAGTGTTGCAACACAGCAACAACGTGTTGTGAGTGTTGCAACACAGCAACAACGTGTTGTGAGTGTTGCAACAACGTGTTGTGAGTGTTGCAACACAGCAACAACGTAGTGTGAGTATTGCAACACAGCAATAACGTGTTGTGAGTGTTGCAACACAGCAACAACGTGTTGTGAGTGTTGCAACACAGCAACAACGTGTTGTGAGTGTTGCAACACAGCAACAACGTAGTGTGAGTGTTGCAACACAGCAACAACGTAGTGTGAGTGTTGCAACACAGCAACAACGTGTTGTGAGTGTTGCAACACAGCAACAATGTGTTGTGAGTGTTGCAACACAGCAACAACGTGTTGTGAGTGTTGCAACACAGCAACAACGTAGTGTGAGTGTTGCAACACACTAACAACGTGTTGTGAGTGTTGCGAAATAATGTGTTGTGAGTATTTGAGGGTAGTAATATTTTATTGTGAGTACTGCAACATATTAATACGTGTTGTAGGTGTTGTAATGTTGCAACACAGGAGTTACGTAATGTGAGTGTTGCACCAGTCAGGAATAACTTACTGCAACATATAATTACCGTGTTAAGACTGAGTGTTCCAACATGTTTTTGTTCTATCTTTCAACTCTCGCAACACATCAGTCTTGTGAAGTAACACTCACAACACATCAGTCCTGTGTTGCAACACTCACAAAACGCTACTCCTCTACGTTGCAAAACTCACAACACGTGTGTATGCATTCGCGTTATGAACAAATCCGCATGGGCCGTAATGAGGGTTCGAACCTACGCAGGAGATGTTCCCAGATGCGCCTTAGTCAACTGTGCCACGACATGGTATAGTAATGACAGCCTGGAGTGCTACTGCCCACACGAGGATTCCGAAGCTTCTCTGAAGCACAATCGGGGTTTCGCACAGTTCCCCCCCCCCCCATGCACTCTGGCTCTGTCAATCCAGATACTCTACCTCTACGCCCTTACTTCAATACACACAGAAATCACAACAGTGGAGTTGTTCATATGATATATCACGCTATTGGGATGTCTGTGTACATTCGTGCTATGTCTGTGTAGTTTTTGTTCCTCTATATGTTGACTATTATTTTAATTAAGTTTGTCATCCAAAATTCTTTTCTCTCTAGAATCTAAAAAGAATTAAAATAAAATTATGTTGAAAGGAATTTTCCATAATTATCTTAACTAGGACTATAATATTACCATAATTACCTTAACTATTGCTATAATATTACCATAATTACCTTAACTAGTACTATAATATTACCATAATTACCTTAACTATTGCTATAATATTACCATAATTACCTTAACTAGTACTATAATATTACCATAATTACCTTAACTAGTACTATAATATTACCATAATTACCTTAACTATTGCTATAATATTACATATTTTAGTGAAAATACGTAATTTGTCTGCCATTGAGAATCTAGTCACTAAAGTCTTCACTGTAGAGAGATAACTTCAAGAAAATCATTGACAAAGTTTAGTGCAAGAATTTACAACTTGTAAGTTTGTACAACCCGTCCTCCTGTTTAGACAGTAGTTTTGTAACGATGTGTACCATAGTACATAGGTTGACGTACTAAGCAATTAGAATAAAGAATTTTGTACTATTCCCTATATAGAGTCCGAAAAAAGAGGCAAAAAACAAATTCCAAGTAAACATTCTAAGTAAAGTCTTGGAATGGTCCTACAAACTTTTAACTTTATAAGTAAACTCTGAGCGTCTGGACAAGACTTCAAATGGACCTTCCAAATGATGCTCTAGAGCAGTCTCCACTCTGGTGTTAAGAAACCAGAGTGCTCACCTGGCTGGAAACGTCTAGACTCTTCTAGAGAGCTTAAAGCGTCCAGAGTCCAACAGAGGCAACAGTCCGCAACATCTGCTTCAGTGTCTGGTGAAATCTTTCCAGGACTCTGGGGAATTGGTGTTTTATGTTATACCTCTGAAAAAATTGTTGGAATTCAGCTGAACGAAAATTACTACCATTGTCAGACTGGATCACACGAGGCAGTTAAAACAAGGTATAAAACTTCACAAGATGATTGTCTTAGCTCTAATATTACGTACAGGATAAGCTTCAGGGAATTTCGTTGTAGCACACACATTAAGGTTATTACAAATATATGACCAAACTTGGACCGTGTCAAAGGGCCTACACATTCTACTATGATGTGGAAAAAAGATTCAGGTGGAACTTCAATTGGATGAAAGGGAGCTCTAGGTACAGTTTGGCTGGGTTTCCTCACCACTTGACAGGTTACACACTGTCGACAATATTTTGCAATATCTTACTTAAGTTTAGACCAATAAGAGTACTTTGTTACCTGGAACAACATTCGACTGATCCCTTGGTGACCACTTAAAGGATCGTCATGAGCAGCTGTGAGGACTTGTTCACGGAATACTTTGGGGACCACAAGTTGGGTAACACTCTCACAGTCCTCTGAAGAGGACTGTGACTGAGGAGGACATCTTAGATCTCCATCGTCTCATCATCATCTGATCTCTGAGAAAGTATCCAACATCATCTGCCAAACCATTCTCCTCTGGAACGACTTGAGAAAACATATATACAAACTATGGTCATTCTTTTCAAGTTGGGCCAAAGTGTGGGATTCAACATCAGTAAAATGTTCATGAATGTTCATGAACATTCCTAAGTTATGAACAGTAACAATTCTATAAACAAAACTCATAAACATTATACACAGACATCACAATAGTGTGATGCATCAAATGAACAAATCCACAAGGGCCGTGATGAGGGTTCGAACCTACGCCTGAGAGGATCCCAGACGCGCCTTAATCGACTGTGCCACGACATTGTCAAAAGAATTGCAACCGGGAGTGCAACTGCCCTCACAAAGACACTAGAATTCATTTTTCTTCTTAGATTCTTGGTGTTTATGCAAGATAAGATCTGTGTTTATGAAAGAGTAATCAGAAGCCGTCGTAGCCCAGCAGTGGGAGCGTCCTCCGCGGCCTCGTAGCCCAGCTGTGGGAGCGTCCTCCGCGGCCTCGCAGTCCAGAGTTCCACCCAGTAACGCGATCGTCTTCTTTTAACGTTCAAGTAATAAATGTTTTTTCTTGTTTCCTTTCTTATTAAAGATGTGAGTATTAATTTGTATAGAATCTAGTACATTATCATTTTTATCAGACAATCTGAAGAGAAAATTTGAGATCAAATCAATATGAATGTGACTGTGGAACATTAGTAAGTCTGGGACACTGCGTTGCCTAGATAATAGTCTTTTGGTCACCTAAACGTTTCTCACAACTTTGATGTAAATTATCTGTCCATGTGCGCGTGTACCATCCTAGCAGTCTTCACCTTGTTGTGTTAACAGAATCAAGAAATAGCTTTCTAGCCTACACTATTCCTGGTGCCTGCTCTTCGTCTCACCCATGTTTAGTGCTTTGCATTTGTCAGTGTTAAAGGAAAGTGACCATCTGTCCGGACACCGCTTGAGCGCATCTAGATCTCCTTGTACTCTCCCTCAAACGTCTTCGTTTGTAAATCTCAGCAATGTATAAAAATATGTATAAACATAATCTGCAAGTAAGGATACTTATGACTGTCTTCTGTTAGTTTGATGAGATATATCACAATCTGAATGACCCCAAATGATCTCGCGGGGGTACACTACTTGCGTTTTTTAATACTTGCAACTGTTTGCCACGGATTTCTCTTCTTAAAGCATTACTCTCTGTTTTCAGACCAAAGATATGTTCTCTCCTCCACACCAGCACTCCTTTAGTTATGAAATCCTGGTTTTCAATTTTGGAATGGAGACCTACTAAATGGAACTGTGTTACACGTTTGTTGATTCAATGTCTTTCTTTATTATGCACCCCATACCCAATCCTGTGGTCAGTGGTGGAAAGAGTTACCGAGGCACATAATGGGTTCATGAACTGAATCCCATAGTTCATTTAGCTAAACAAGTGACACAATTATTAATGTTATATATTCATGTACATATATACATATAATAATATGAGAGATACATCATTTTGCCAATTCTCACATTTGTGCCATAGCTTGGATGGTAGTCTGCCACAGCCTTGAGAGCACGGAGCCTCTCTACATTGACGACCCAGTCTGGCTACAACATTGCGGTACAGTGGAACCTCAAGACCAAGGTATTTGTATCTGGTTACATAGTCGAGCAGAGAACCATCATGCAGCTGCATGTTGTGAACGGCCCCCACGCCGTCTGGGTAGGCGTCGGTTCACGATCTTTGTTTTCTCTACTGAGATGACTAAGCCTAGTTCCTGACATGTGTGCAATGCAGAGTTCAGAACATTTTGGATGTTGGTATACCCATTGGTGTGGATCAGTATATCATCCACATAGTTAATGATGTGTTCGCTGGGCCTTCTACTTACTGAGTTTAGGAGTGCATTGATTAACACATTGAACAGAGTAAGACTGAGGACACCTCCCTGTGGAGTGCCAAGTTCAAAATCTCTCTTCACACTTGTATGCCCTTGGAACAGTGCAGATGACTTCCTGTTGGATAGATAGCCTCTTATCTACCGTAGAAGCCATCCTCCAATATTCATTTTAGCAAGTTCGCTCAGAATGACGTGTGGGTTAGCAATGTCAAAGGCTGACTTAAGATCTAGGAAAGTGGTATATGACCTATCAGTATGCAGGGTGAGGAATGTGGTAATACAGTGATGTACACTCTTTCCATGCGTAAAGCCATATATCTGGGGAGACAACAAGTTACTAATTCTGTAAAGAAGACGATTTAGAACCATCTTCTTGAGATTATCTTGAGATGATTTCGGGGCTTTTTTTTAGTGTCCCCGCGGCCCGGTCCTCGACCAGGCCTCCACCCCCAGAAAGCAGCCCGTGACAGCTGACTAACACCCAGGTACCTATTTTACTGCTAAGTAACAGGGGCATAGAAAGTGAAAGAAACTCTGCCCAATGTTTCTCGCCGGCACCTGGGATCGAACCCAGGATCTCAAGACACTTATTGAGACAACTAGTGAGGGAGATTGGGCGAAAAGCACTCTGCTGGTTAGGTTTAGGAATAGGAATAATAAGGCTGTTTGTCCATGACTTCAGAAGCTTCCCAGTTACATAGCTCATATTATACAATTCAAGCAAGGGATTCCCTGGAATTAGCAGAAACATACGCAGTATGCTGTAAGTAACTCCATCCTCCCCGGGTGATTAATGATTATCAATGAAAATGACGAGTCATAAATACTCATACTCCGCCCAAGTAAAACAGAAACAAGCAACATTTAGTGGGCCAACCAGAGGCTTAGGGCCCATGCAGGAATATCCCCGAAAAAAAAATGAAAATAACAGCGGCTTACCCTTCTTCCCTTAGTTTTATAATTTATATTTAAACTTAACACTTATAAACTTGCACGGCATTATTTACCTTAACTGAACCCATGCTGGTACTGTGAGAGAAATCTTAATTTTTTAGGTGTTCCAGGAGACGTTTCCTTGGAAGCTTCTCTAGCGCCTAACTGAGAATGGTCGATAATGAAGCTACCTGTGTAGCTTAGTGGCTCCTGTGTCCTTTCATTCTGGCTCATTGGCACTACAAGGGCTGTCTTCCATTCCTTTGACAACTCCCTCTTTTTCACTGATGAGTCAAAGAGTTAATGGGAGGCTCAAGTTCGCAGCTACATCTTTCAGTCTCCACAAATACCCTTTCTTGTTACAAAATGTTGGTGGGTGAGTGTTCATGACTCACATGTTGCTTACAGTAACGTGGTGGGTGAGTGTTTATGATTCTTATGTCGGTTACAGTAAGGCAGTAGCTGAGTGCTTATTGTCTCAATGTTATAGTAAAGTTATTTACAACTT
The DNA here is from genome assembly GCF_040958095.1 of Procambarus clarkii. NCBI lineage: Eukaryota > Metazoa > Arthropoda > Malacostraca > Decapoda > Cambaridae > Procambarus > Procambarus clarkii. The sequence continues at coordinate 194,944 of NC_091168.1, forward strand.
CATCTGACTCGTTAAACCTTATTGAAAATCTGATTTGATTCAAACACATTCCAAAGTTCATGAACATTAACAATTCAACAAACATTATTCATAAACAGTTTACTTATTATTTATTTATAACTCACTAACCCACACAAAACAAGCAACACACTAGATTTCATTTTGCTTATTAGATTCTTGGTGTTTATGCAAGATAAGATCTGTGTTTATGAAAGAGTAATCAGAAGCCGTCGTAGCCCAGCTGTGGGAGCGTCCTCCGCGGCCTCGTAGCCCAGCTGTGGGAGCGTCCTCCGCGGCCTCGTAGCCCAGCTGTGGGAGCGTCCTCCGCGGCCTCGTAGCCCAGCTGTGGGAGCGTCCTCCGCGGCCTCGTAGCCCAGCTGTGGGAGCGTCCTGCGCGGCCTCGCTGTCCAGCTGTGGGAGCGTCCTCCGCGGCCTCGTAGCCCAGCTGTGGGAGCGTCCTCCGCGGCCTCGTAGCCCAGCTGTGGGAGCATCCTCGTAGCCCAGCTGTGGGAGCGTCCTCCGCGGCCTCGTAGCCCAGCTGTGGGAGCATCCTCGTAGCCCAGCTGTGGGAGCGTCCTCCGCGGCCTCGTAGCCCAGCTGTGGGAGCGTCCTCCGCGGCCTCGTAGCCCAGCTGTGGGAGCGTCCTCCGCGGCCTCGTAGCCCAGCTGTGGGAGCGTTCTCCGCGGCCTCGTAGCCCAGCTGTGGGAGCGTCCTCCACGGCCTCGTAGCCCAGCTGTGGGAGCGTTCTCCGCGGCCTCGTAGCCCAGCTGTGGGAGCGTCCTCCGCGGCCTCACAGTCCAGAGTTCCACCCACATGTCAAAAGACGTCTTATTTTACTGTTCACGTAAAAATTATTATTTTTTATTTTTTCCATAAGATGTGAGTATTAATTTGGAAAGAATTTAGTAAATTATAGATCAGTCTAAAGAGAAAATTGGAGATATAATAATATGAGTATACGAATAATATTTCTTAAATTGTTACTGTTCATGAACTTTGGAATGTGTTTGAATGCGTGAAGGTAACGTAAATGATGTCTATATATGTATTGTCCAGACATAATTAGCACACACACACACTAATGCAAACAGTCAATCAGATATTCAAAAAAGCATGCAAGTTATGTTACATATAAATGATAAAATTAAGGGAAGAAGGGTTAGCTGTCGTTATTTTCATTGATAATCAACAAACGTGTAACACAGTTCCATTTAGTAGGTCTCCATTCCAAATTGAAGACCAGGATTTCATAACTTAAGGAGTGCTGGTGTTTAGGAGAGAACATATCTTAGTTGAAAACAGAGGGTAATGCTGAGAGAAGAGAAATCACTGGCGGACATTTGCAAGTATTAAAAATCGCAAGTAGTGTAACCCCGCGAGATCATTTGGGGTCATTCAGATTGTGATATATGGCATCAACCTAACAGAAGAAAGTCTTAAGTATCCTTACTTGCAGATTATGCGTATTTACTCATATTTACAAACGATGACGTTTGAGGGAGAGTACAAGGAGATCTAGATGCGCTCAAGCGGTGTCCGGACAGATGGTCACTTTTCTTTAACACTGACAAATGCAAAGCACTAAACATGGGTGAGACGAAGAGAAGGCACCAGGAATAGTGTAGGCTAGAAAGCTATTTCTTGATTCTGTTAACACAACAAGGTGAAGACTGCTAGGATGGTACACGCGCACATGGACAGATAATTTACATCAAAGTTGTGAGAAACGTTTAGGTGACCAAAAGACTATTATCTAGGCAACGCAGTGTCCCAGACTTACTAATGTTCCACAGTCACATTCATATTGATTTGATCTCCAATTTTCTCTTCAGATTGTCTGATAAAAATGATAATGTACTAGATTCTATACAAATTAATACTCACATCTTTAATAAGAAAGGAAACAAGAAAAAACATTTTATACTTGAACTTTAAAAGAAGACGATCGCGTTACTGGGTGGAACTCTGGACTGCGAGGCCGCGGAGGACGCTCCCACAGTTGGGCTACGAGGCCGCGGAAGACGCTCCCACTGCTGGGCTACGACGGCTTCTGATTACTCTTTCATAAACACAGATCTTATCTTACATAAACACCAAGAATCTAAGAAGAAAAATGAATTCTAGTGTCTTTGTGAGGGCAGTTGCACTCCCGGTTGCAATTCTTTTGACAATGTCGTGGCACAGTCGATTAAGGCGCGTCTGAGATCCTCTCAGGCGTAGGTTCGAACCCTCATCACGGCCCTTGTGGATTTGTTCATTTGATGCATCACACTATTGTGATGTCTGTGTATAATGTTTATGAGTTTTGTTTATAGAATTGTTACTGTTCAGGAACTTAGGAATGTCCATGAACATTTTACTGATGTTGAATCCCACACTTTGGCCCAACTTGAAAAGAATGACCATAGTTTGTATATATGTTTTCTCAAGTCGTTCCAGAGGAGAATGGTTTGGCAGATAATGTTGGATACTTTCTCAGAGATCAGATGATGATGAGACGATGGAGATCTAAGATATCTCGCTCTTCAGAGGACTGTGAGAGTGTTACCCAGCTTGTGGTCCCCAAAGCATACCGTGAACAAGTCCTCACAGCTGCTCATGACGATCCTTTAAGTGGTCGTCAAGGGATCAGTCGAATGTTGTTACAGGTAACAAAGTACTCCTATTGGTCTAAACTTAAGTAAGATATTGCAAAATATTGTCGACAGTGTGTAACCTGTCAAGTGGTGAGGAAACCCAGCCAAACTGTACCTAGAGCTCCCTTTCATCCAATTGAAGTTCCACCTGAATCATTTTCCCACATCATAGTAAATTATGTAGGCCCTTTGACACGGACCAAGTCTGGTCACTCCGTGGTGTAGTAACAGTCTCCGTGGTGTAGTGGTAAGACACTCGCCTGGCGTTCCGCGAGCGCTATGTCATGGGTTCGTATCCTGGCCGGGGAGGATTTACTGGGCGCAATTTCTTAACTGTAGCCTCTGTTTAACGCAACAGTAAAATGTGTACTTGGATGAAAAAACGATTCTTCGCGGCAGGGGATCGTATTCCAGGGACCTGCCCGAAACGCTACGCGTACTAGTGGCTGTACAAGAATGTAACAACTCTTGTATATATCTCAAAAAAATATATATATATATATTTGTAATAACCATAATGTGTGCTACAACGAAATTCCCTGAAGCCTATCCTGTACGTAAGATTAGAGCTAAGACAATCATCAATCATCTTGTGAAGTTTTGTACCTTGTTTTAACTGCCTCGTGTGATCCAGTCTGACAATGGTAGTAATTTTCGTTCAGCTGAGTTCCAACAATTTTTTCAGAGGTATAACATAAAACACCAATTCCCCAGAGTCCTGGAAAGATTTCACCAGACACTGAAGCAGATGTTGCGGACTGTTGCCTCTGTTGGACTCTGGATGTTTTAAGCTCTCTAGAAGAGTCTAGACGTTTCCAGCCAGGTGAGCACTCTGGTTTCTTAAAACCAGAGTGGAGACTGCTCTAGAGCATCATTTGGAAGGTCCATTTGAAGTCTTGTCCAGACGCTCAGAGTTTACTTATAAAGTTAAAAGTTTGTAGGACCATTCCAAGTAAGTAAGTAAGTAATTATCAAAAGAAGGCACCAAACTGGGAAGGCTATGTAGCACCATCAAATGCGCAAAATAATCAGAGGGCGCTAAATATCATCAAGGATGCCAATACGAGAACAAAAACGCATAAGGCGAACAATATCAAAAGTATCCGAGTCACCAAGAATTCTATTGAGGGACAGGTGACCGCGAGGGGCGGTCGGAAAGCAAGACACACGCTCGTCCTGGAAGTCAGGACATTTAAGAAGGACATGCACGACCGTAAGAGGGACAATGCAACTAGGACAATAAGGAGCAGGGCGGCGCTCCATCAAGTGACCATGGGTTAAGCGAGTATGGCCAATACACAACCTCGCCAGAGCTGTTTCCCACCGCCGGTGACGATGGAAGGAGGACGGCCACGAGGAAACACAACATTTAAGAGTACGTAGTTTGTTACCAGTAACAGACAACCAAGAAGCCTGCCAACGGGTACGGACGGAGGAATGGATAACCGGGTAAAAGTCGGAATACGGAATACCTTTACGAGAGACGGGACAAGAGCGGACAGCTTCCTTGGCGGCAGCATCCGCACGCTCATTTAAAGACACACCAATATGGCTGGGAACCCAACAAAACTCAACCGACTTAAATTTACTGTGAACAAGAAACTGCCAATGCTGGATCTCGACAACTACTGGATGAACCGGATTAAAGGACCCGAAAGCCATGAGAGCACTACGAGAGTCAACAACAACTACAAAGGAAGACTGACAACGAGAAAGCAGGAGACGAAGAGCATAGAGAATAGCATAAAGCTCCGCTGTAAAGATGCTAGTCTCCGGAGGTAAGCGACACATATAAGTGCGATCAGGAAAAACAACAGAGTAGCCAACACCGTCCGCAGACTTAGACCCATCGGTGAAGACAGAAACGGAGCAGGAGTGAGAAGAAAAGTGCTCAAGGAAAAGGCGTTTTAGAACCGTAGGAGGGGTAAAAGCTTTAGTGATACGGGTCAAGGATGTACAAAACCGGGGAAGAGGGACTCTCCACGGGGGCAAAGAAGGAATAACACGAGGAGAAACATTAGAAATACGAACGGAAAGAGAGTCCTGTAGGCGAGATAACCGGACAGAAAGAGGGAGGTGGTGAAGAGGAATAGGAACCGCAGGAGGGGTAAAAGTTAAAGCACGACAGAGGCGAGAGGAAGGATGTTGTAAGGACCGCGCAAGATAGCGAAGACAGTAGCGATCACGGCGGTCTTCGAGAGACAGGAAGCCAGTGTCAACATACAAGCTAAGGACGGGAGTCGAACGAAAGGCACCAGTACTGAGGCGCAACCCTGTATGGTGCAAAGCATCAAGACGGCGAAGAGTAGAAGGAGAAGCAGACGAGTAAGCAGGGCAACCATAATCGAGCTTAGACAGGACGAGAAAGGAATGTAAAGCAAGGAGAGTGCGCCTATCTGCCCTCCAAGAAGTAAGGGACAAGACCCGAAGGAGGGTACGGGCCTTAGAGCACTCAACACGGAGGTAAGAGATATGGGGAGACCAAGACAAACGAGTGTCAAGGAATAACCCCAAAAGCTTCGCGGAATCTTTGTACTCAAGGGGATGACCATAAAGTGACAAAGAGGGACGAAGAACGACCCGTTTCCGCGTAAAAGTCATGGCACAAGTCTTAGAAGTAGAGAACTTGAAGCCATGATCGGTGGCCCAAGACAACACGGCATCAATTGCAAGTTGAAGCCGGCGCTGAAGGAGAGGCGAATCATCACCCTGACAACAAAGGGTAAGATCATCGACATAGAGAGCGGAGAAGACACCTGAAGGAAGAGAGGAAAGAAGACCATTGAGGGCAACCAGAAAAAGAGTAGTGCTCAGAACACTACCCTGGGGCACACCTTCGTATTGCTGAAAAGAGGCAGAGAGAGCGGTACCAAGGCGCACCCGAAAGGAACGACGGGAGAGGAAGCTGCGGAGAAAGAGAGGGAGATGACCACGAAGGCCAAAAGATTGAAGTTGAGATAGAATATGATATCGCCAAGTGGTGTCGTAAGCCTTTTCCAGGTCAAAAAGGATGGCAACAACGGAGGTCTTCGCAGCAAAAGCAGTACGAATATAGACCTCCAAGTTCACCAGGACATCTGTCGTGCTGCGGCACTTGCGGAAACCAAATTGAGAAGGGGAGAGGAGGTGATGGTGTTCCAGGAACCACATTAGACGAACGTTAACCATACGTTCAAAGAGTTTGCAGATACAACTTGTGAGGGCAATAGGGCGAAAGTCCTTAGGGGAAGTACCCAGAGACCCCGGTTTGCGAACAGGGAGGACAACGGCATCGAGCCAGTCCTCAGGGACTCACGACGACTCCCAGATCCGATTATACAGACTCAGTAAATACTGAGACGTGCACGGAGGGAGCTGGCGAAGCATCTCATAATGAATACGATCGGAGCCAGCCGCCGTAGAACCGCAGAGGGCCAGGGCAGAACGAAGTTCAGAGAGAGAGAAGGGATCATTATAGGGAAGCTGAAGACGAGTGCAGAAATCTAAAGGACGAGACTCAAGGACAGGTTTACGAAGAAGGAAAGATTGGGGAAGATGAAGACCAGAGCTAACAGAAGAAAAGTGGGAACCCAGTACGGAAGCGACCTGCAACGGGTCTGCCACAAGAGTATCATGGAGGTAAAGGACCGGTGAAACATCGGGAACGAACTTACCCGCTATCTTGCGGATACGCTTCCACATCTGGGCCAGAGGAGTTTCGGACGTAATTGTTGAGACATAAGATGCCCAACATTCACGTTTAGCCGTACGGATGGCCCTACGGGCCACCGCACTCGCTTTTCGAAAGAAGAGGAAAAGAATCGGTCGTCTGCCTATGGCGGTGCCTCTTCCAGGCTGCACGCTTTCAGCGGACTGCCCAAGCACAGTCCGCATTCCACCAGGGAACGCACTTCTGTGGACCCCGACAGGAAGAGCGAGGAATAGAGCGGAGGGCAGCATTGAAGACAGTGTCATGAAAAAGGAGGAGAGCGCGAGAGAGAGGCAGAAGGGAGAGGTCAGAGAGAGCAGCACTGAGGGTAAATAGGGTCCAGTCCGCCTTAGCAAACTGCCACCTAGGGAAAGAGAGGGAAGGGCGAAAAGAGAAAAAGGAAACAAGGATGGGGAAATGATCACTTCCATGGAGGTCATCAAGAACCTGCCACGTGAAATCTAAGTAAAGAGAAGAAGAGCAGAGAGAAAGATCAAGACAAGAAAGGGTGCGAGTCCGAGAGTCAAATTAGTGGGCTCACCAGAATTCAGAAAAGACAGGGAAGAGAAGAGAAATGGCTCAAAAAGGCAACCCCGGGTATTCGTCAGAACGTCACCCCAAAGAGAATGACGACAATTGAAGTCACCCAGCAGGAGCACAGGCTCCGGCAAGGAGTCTAGGAGGTGTTTCAAATCAGGAAGAGAAAGCGGGACACTCGGGGGGAGATAAATGAAACAAACTGTGTACCATTTCCCCACAAAGATACGAGCAGCAGAACAATGGAGAGGCGAAGGAAAAAGTAAAGGAACAAAGGGAACATCAGCACGAATCAAAAGAGCAGAAGAAATAGAAGCCCCAGCAACGGCTGGGGGGGGGGGAGAGAAAGGAATAGCCACGAAAACGACCAGGACGAGCACCAAGCATCGGCTCCTGGAGACAGACACAAAGGAGTGAAAACCGCGAAATCAGAAGTTGGAGTTCCAGGAAATTGCCATAATAACCTCGAACGTTCCATTGAAGAATGGACAACGACGAGAAGAGAAAGGACAAAAACAGAGAACAAGGAAGAAACAAAGGCGAAAGAGCAACAGAGCACTGAAAGAATATCAGGGTCGGGATCAGGGTCAGTAAAGTCAGGGTTAGGGGGCATGGATAAACTGAGCAAAGACGGAGGGAAGGAAACGGGAGAACAGATCAGAGGTTGGCGGGCGGGGTCCGGAGGAGGAGGAGGAGGAGGAAGAGGAGGAGACAACGGAGAGGAGCAGTCAAGGACAGCAGCAGGAAGAGGGGGTGTAGAAAGAGGGGAGCGCACCTCAGCAAGAGCAGCAACCGAAAGGGAAGCAGGGGCCAAAGAAACCTCCATAGCAGGAACAGGGGGTGCAATCACTGAAATGGGAGGGAAAGGAGCAACAGAGCCAGAAGTAGGAGCTGAGGAAGAAAGCGAAGCCTTCTTACCCACCGGGGAGGAGGAAGGAGAGGAGCCAGGCTTACACTTCTGACTTAAAGAGACTGGTGTCCCAGCAACTACGTACCGGGCAACGGATTCCAGTGTCTCAACAGGAGAAGCTGAACGAGAGCACACACGACGGCCGTTAGGAGAGCGATGGATATCCGCCTGCACCGACAGGCGGCGGGGAGAGCCGATAGATGGAGGAAGAGGATGGGAAGGAGGATCGGAGGGAGACGAGGAAGAAGACACAGGAGACATGACAGACCGGGTAGAAAGAAGGGGAACCCCAGACAGAGGACCAGGAGGGGGACCCCTCGGGACAGAACGCAAAGGAACTGAGGAGGGGGCAGTGGGCGTATCAGGGTCCAAGGCCCGGAAACGGTTGTGAGTCTGAGGAAGGAGGGAAGGACGAGGAGAGGAAGAGCGCAACACGCGAGCATAAAAGACGTTAGTATAAGGCGGGAGCCGGCAAACCTGGCGCCTCGCCTCAGGAAAAGATAAACGCTCCCGGTGCTTCAGGTTGAGGACGGCTGCCTCAAGCTTGTAATGGACACAGGCACGGGAGAAGGTAGGATGGGCCTCACCGCAGTTGAGGCAGCGAGCTTGGGGAGAAGTGCACTCCGACTTAGAGTGACCTTCACTCCCACACAAAGGACAGAGAGAGACAGTCCCAGAGCAGCGGAGGGCACTATGCCCAAACCTCCAGCACTTGTTACAAAGCCGAAGAGAAGGAATATACTCCTGGACAGAGCACCTAGCACCAGCAAGAATGACAGAGGATGGAAGGGTCCTACCATCAAAGGTGATCGTCACAACGCGAAGGGGTTGACGGCGACGACCACGAGGGGGACGAGTAAACGAGTCAACCTGGAGGACAGAATGGCCCTGGGCATCAAGGATATGCCGAATATCATCGTGGTAATCCTGCAGATTCCGAACCCCAGTTGCAACATGGGGTGGGAGGAGAATAGTGCCAACACTGGCATTCATCCGAACGTTCTTGGAGACCCGAACAGGGATCTCGCCAAGGCAAGATAAGACAGCCAAGCGGGAAGCTGCATCCTGAGAAGAAGCAGCAACGACACGTGTACCGAGACGAGTGGGGTTGAAAGTAACAGACGCATCCACAGAATCTACAAGATGCCGATGGAGGGAGAAATCGTCAGGAGGCGCAGAATCAAGAGGCAGGAGATCAAAGTATTTGGCCCATGAAGCAGGTCCAAACAAGGCCTGATACGTGTCAGCACGGGAAGGAATCGAGTGAGTGCGGCTGGGGCGCAAACGACGTTGAGAACCCCCAGAGAGAGAGTGGTCAAAAGGCGCAGTAGTCACAACGAGAGACTTAGCCGCACCAGGGGACGAAGTGGTCACCACTGGGGGCTGGAGGCTCGACCCAACCACAGAGGAGGGAGGGGAGCTGGGGGAAGAAGTCAGGACGGTCAAAGGAGGAGCAAGGTCGGGGCCCAACGCAGCGGGAGCTACAGAGCCTGGTCTTCCAATACAGGCCGACTCGGGGGCTTGGTCGCCCACCCAACGAGCCTGAGAGGGTACAACGGAAACATTCATCGACATAGAGACGAAGAGAAAGAAATTCATCCACGAATGTGGCCCCATACCCACCATGGAGTCATAATTTGAGGCAGGACACCCAACAGGAAGCTATCGCCGATCATGCCGGGGCCCCCAAAGGGGTACGTCGTGAGTATACGCCCCACAAACGCCACCTTAAGAACCGTCAGTCCGTCGAGAGCGGGTTCAGCGACGAAAGGGGGATTGATAATAAAAGGTTCCCCTCGCTCGAGACGTCGGGTACAACAGTTCTACGGGTGCAAGAGTATGCCTCCCCAAGCACCCGGGCGTCAAAATGGAAGAAGTCCAAAGAAATAATCCAAAACAAGCAAAAAGGTTGGCAGGAAACGACAAGCAGATAGGAGAAGAGGGGGGAGAAAAACGAAACATAATGAAAAGGAAAAGCGATCCGGCATAATTAGAGAAGACAGCAGCAGGAGTGCAAGGCCATAAAAGGACAGAGGACTGTCCCACGGAGCATCACACTCCGGCAGCCAACCACGAAGCCCCCTCACGACGCCAACGGGCCGGATGGGGAGGGGGAGGACCATTCCAAGACTTTACTTAGAATTTGTTTTTTTCGGACTCTGTATAGGGAATAGTACAAAATTCTTCATTCTAATTGCTTATTACATCAACCTATGTACTATGGTACACATTGTTACAAAACTACTGTCTAAACAGGAGGACGGGTTGTACAATCTTACAAGTTTTAAATTCTTGCACTAAACTTTGTCAATGATTTTCTTGAAGTTATCTATCTACAGTGAAGACTTTAGTGAACAGATTCTCAATGGCAGACAAATTACGTATTTTCACTAAATTATGTAATATTATAGCAATAGTTAAGGTAATTATGGTAATATTATAGTACTAGTTAAGATAATTATGGTAATATTATAGTACTAGTTTAGGTAATTATGGTAATATTATAGCAATAGTTAAGGTAATTATGGTAATATTATAGTACTAGTTAAGATAATTATGGGAAATTCCTTTCAACATAATTTTATTTTAATTCTTTTTAGATTCTAGAGAGAAAAGAATTTTGGATGACAAACTTAATTAAAATAATAGTCAACATATAGAGGAACAAAAACTACACAGACATAGCACGAATGTACACAGACATCCCAATAGCGTGATATATCATATGAACAACTCCACTGTTGTGATTTCTGTGTGTATTGAAGTAAGGACGTAGAGGTAGAGTATGTGGTTGACAGAGCCAGAGTGCATACCTTGAGGTTACCTTGAGGTGCTTCCGGGGCTTAGCGTCCCCGCGGCCCGGTCGTCGACCAGGCCTCCTGGTTGCCGGACTGATCAACCAGGCTGTTGGACGCGGTTGCTCGCAGCCTGACGTATGAGTCACAGCCTGGTGGATCAGGTATAGGTGCTTATCCAGTTCTCTCTTGAACACTGTGAGGGGTCGGCCAGTTATGCCCCTTATGTGTAGTGGAAGCGTGTTGAACAGTCTCGAGGAATGCATGGAGGAATTGTGTGAAACCCCGATTGTACTTCGGAGATGCTTCGGAATCCTCGTGAGGACAGTAGCACTCCAGGTTGCAATTCTTATACCATGTCGTGGCACAGTTGACTAATGCGCATCTGGGAACATCTCCTGCGTAGGTTCGAACCCTCATTACGGCCCATGTGGATTTGTTCATAACGCGAATGCATACACACGTGTTGTGAGTTTTGCAACGTGTAGTAATAGCGTTTTGTGAGTGTTGCAACGCAGGAATGAGGTGTTGTGAGTGTTACTTCACAGGACTGATGTGTTGCAAGAGTTGAAAGACAGAACAAAAACATGTTGTAACACAGTCATAACACGGTAATTATATGTTGCAGTAAGTTATTCCTGACTGGTGCAACACTCACATTACATAATTCCTGTGTTGCAACATTACAACACCTACAACACGTATTAATATGTTGCAGTACTCACAATACGATATTACTACCTTGTCTTACCTTGAGGTTACCTTGAGGTGCTTCCGGGGCTCAGCGTCCCCGCGGCCCGGTCGTCGACCAGGCTTCCTGGTTGCTGGACTGATCAACCAGGATGTTACACGCGGCTGCTCGCAGCCTGACGTATAAGTCACAGCCTGGTTGATCAGGTATCCTTCGGAGGTGCTTATCCAGTTCTCTCTTGAACACTGTGAGGGGTCGGCCAGTTATGCCCCTTATGTGTAGTGGAAGCGTGTTGAACAGTCTCGGACCTCTGATGTTAATAGAGTTCTCTCTCAGAGTACCTGTTGCACCTCCGCTTGTCAACGGGGGTATTCTGCACATCCTGCCATGTCTTCTGGTCTCATGTGATGTTATTTCTGTGTGCAGGTTTGGGACCAGCCCCTCTAATATTTTCCATGTGTAAATTATTATGTATCTCTCCCGTCTGCGCTCAAGGTTATCTTGAGATGATTTCGGGGCTTTAGTGTCCCCGCAGCCCGGTCCTCGACCAGGCCTCCACCTCCAGGAAGCAGCCCGTGACAGCTGACTAACTCCCAGGTACCTATTTACTGCTAGGTAACAGGGGCATTCAGAGTGAAAGAAACTTTGCCCATTTGTTTCTGCCTCGTGCGGGAATCGAACCCGCGCCACAGAATTACGAGTCCTGCGCGCTATCCACCAGGCTACGAGGCCCCCCTAAGTACAGTAAGTAAGTAAGTAAGTAAGGGAGCACAGATTTAGGCTCTTTTGTCGGTCCCAATAGTTTAGGTGTTTTACTGAGTGGATTCTAGCAGTAAAGGATCTCTGCACGCTCTCCAGGTCAGCAATTTCTCCAGCTTTGAAAGGGGCTGTCATTGTGCAGCAGTACTCCACTCTAGAGAGCACAAGCGTTTTGAAAAGTGTCATCATCGGTATAGCATCTCTAGTGTGAAAAGTTCTTGTTATCCAACCTGTCATTTTTCTTGCAGTTGTGACGAATACTTTATTGTGTTCTTTAAAGGTAAGGTCTTCCGACATGAGTACACCCAGATCCTTTACATTGCCTTTTCGTTCTATGTTATGATTTGCTTGAGTTTTGTACATGGTTTCCGTTTTTATATTTTCATTTTTTTTTAAACTTGCCTGACGCAAGTTTCTTCACAACATATACCCCAGTCCATTTTTAACCAATCATGTCTCCCAAAAACAAGACTGCGCAGGGAAATAAGAGCAACAAAGCCCCTAACAAGGCATCCATCCCGATCATCACTGACAGCCATCGTGTTTCTCCGTCTGGAAGCTCTGGGTTCCGCGGCGGCGGTGCTGCGATCTTCCCTCTACCTCATCACTGAGCCAGGGTGCTGTGTCCTCTCAATCCTCTCCTGATTCCATGCTTACATCCCACTTCACGAAATTCAAGCGTGCTTCTGGTCCCTCACTGGATTTCCCTAACTGAGCCGAGAATCAGTGGTTCAAAAAGTTGTGCCTAGTCCTTGAGACTCAAATTACGATCATCCTGAGTCTTCATACTGAGAATCAAGCAAACCACGCGAACCTTCATCAACAACAACAAGAAATAACCCTTCTCCGCGAGGATATTAGAAACTATAAGGCTAGCCAAGATTAACTCCAGCATGACTTGAATGATCTCTGCGAGGAAAATATACGTCTGAAAACTGATGAAGCCATAAAAAAACAGGAGGAAGCTCTCAACAAAATGACTGCATGTATCAATACATTATCCGCCCAACGTTCCGTCTCCCAGGATGAACAAGATCAGCAAAAGCTGCTCGATTCTGTTGTTGTGTCGTCCCAAGATATTCATGTGGAACGTGAAGGTGAAAAGTGTATTGATATAGTTCATGCTCTCATAAAAGACGAATTGCGTTTCAATCTAAATAGAACAGACATTATTGCTGCCTACAGAGTAGGCAAAAAGAATCCATCAGGACTAAACCAGAGAAAAATTCGCCTTAAGCTGGCTTCCCAGTCCATAAAATCTCATCTTGTCCGGACAGCTGCATCCCAACGAAAGGGAATCTACATCAACGAGTGCTTGACTAGGAAAAGACAGCAACTCCTCCACCGCCTGCATCAAATCCGTCATCAAAACCCAGCTGCGATTCATCAGTGCTTCGTTAGAGATGGCATGATTAAAGTGAGAAAGACTTCAGGAGGTAAAATGTTTACAATTGCTAATGAGGATAACCTCAACACTTTCCTCTCCCAATGTGGTTTGTCTCACCTTATTATCCCTCTCATTGAGTCAACATAATTAACCCCCTTGTCACCTAGTGCGGGCTAGGTATCCTAAGTCTCTTTGTTTCACTTTTTAAATTAAATTTTAATTTGATTTATATTAGCTATTTACTGGACTAAATTTATTGAGTACTTCAATATTTTCTTTAATTCTTATCAATTACAGGATCATAACTAATCAGTTTACAGTTAATAATCATTAGATTAAATTTGCCTTTGATTATTATTCAACTTTTTTCTTTGCTTTCATTATTACCTAGGTTGTCTAGCCTCGACATACTCCCTTACTCCATTGTACCCCTGGCTTTGCCTGTGTCTCAAAATGCAAATTATTACTTACAGTGTACCTGAGAGTACTTGTAAACAATCTACTTCATTTTTCTTTTTTGTTCATTTCGTGTTTGTCTTGTATTGTCTTAGTTTACATTTATATCTTTTCCCCCTTTTATATCAAAATTTGTTTATTTTGTAATTGCCTTTTTTGCCTTGTTTTCCTACAACCAGCCTTCTTATGCAAACAAGTATAGACCCAGAGCTATACCTCTTATCTAGTATCTATGACAATCATCACTTCAATTATCAAAATTGCAGATAATCTACAGCACATGATGTAAACAATGTATTAACACATAATCACAATATCTCTGTAATTATCTAGAATGTAAGATCTCTAAGCAAACACTTCGATGATGTTAGTGCCTTGATTGAAACTGTTGACAACAAATTCTCTTTTATTACACTTACTGAAACGTAGTTAAAAGAGGATACTACTCAACTCTCTAACATGCCAAACTACTCAGCAATTCACAACTGTCGACCAATTCAAAGAGGTGGTGGTACTGCTCTTTACTACCACCAAGAACTGACATGTTTTAAAGTAATTAGAAGTAGAGACTCCTGTGGGGAGTATATCTTTGCCAGTTTCAGAGTCAAGGGTGCTGAGTCTATCCTCACTGTGGGAGCAGTCTATAGAATTCCTAACACTGATGTGTCCTATGCTAACGAAACAAGTCACAACTAAAAGGCTAAACAATCCTTGGCTTACAAAGAGAATACTTAAATCAATTAATAAAAAACATTACCTAGAGAAGAAGCATAGGTATGGAATCGTCTCCAAAGAATTTTCAAAGAATTACTCATCATTGCTATCTAAGATAATTAGAAGAGCCAGAATTAAATACTACGAAGATAAGTTTACCCACACAAAGGGCAATATTAAGAAAACATGGAGCATAATTTCACAAATATTAGGATCAAAGAAGATTTTAAATAAGAAACCAATATTCCTGTCAAACAACGATGGTCTGCTTTCAGCCTCTGACACTGCTTTTGAGTTCAATAGGTTCTTCTCTTCCATTGGGTCATCCATTGCAAATGATATTCCATCTTCCAGTACTAATATTCAGGACTATCTTACAGGTAACTATCCACAGTCTCTGTACCTAATGCATATTATTTCCACTGATGTTACTGACATAATCCTTTCCCTTAAAACCAAGTCTAGTGCCCTTGAGGAGATACCAACTCTTATTTGCAAAAAAGCCTCCAGATCTTTAGTTCCTGCCATTGCACTGCTCTTCAACAAGTCACTTGAACTCCAAACCTTTCCAGATATTCTAAAAAAAAAAAAGCGAGAGCACAAATGTCCACAAATGTGGTGATCCCACTGATGTTAATAACTACAGACTTATATCAATTCTGCCAAACTTGTCAAAAACATTTGAAAAACTAATCTACAAGCAGCTTTACTCTTATCTAGCCAAACACAATATACTTAGCTTTTGTCAATATGGCTTCAGACCCAAACAAAGCACTAACGATACACTTATTAGTATGATTATCTTGATTTATGCAGCTCTTGATAAATATGAGTTCCCTGTTGGGTTATTTGTGGACCTGCGTAAGGCTTTTGACACTGTCAACCACCAAAACCTTCTTCTTGAATTACAACATTATGGAGTAAGAAGTCACTCCCTGCAATATGTTAAGTCTTACCTAACTGACAGGCTCCAATATGTTTCTGTGAATAATTCAATTTCTCCCAAATACCTATCAACATTGGTGTTCCCCAACGCAGCATACTTAGCCCTTTCCTCTTTCTCATCTACATTAATGACCTTCCAAATGCCTCCCAACATTTCAAACCAATTCAATTTGCTGACGACACGACCTTCATTTACTCCAGTCCTGACCCCCTTGCTCTAAATATCACAGTGAATACTGAGATAAATAAAGTCCATCACTGGCTAACTGCCAAAAAACTCACCCTCAATATTGACAAAACTTTCTATATTCTGTTTGGCAATAAATCCTCAAATCAAATAAATCTCAGGATAAACAATATCCAAATTTGTAACAAAGAACGCGAATATTCCTTCGCGTTCTCGTTGACCACAAGCTAAATTTCCAGGGACACATTCTAAATATTGCAAAAAAAGTTTCTAAAACTGTTGGCATTCTTTCTAAGATCAGATATTATGTACCTCGCCCTGCCCTGGTGATACTCTATTACTCTCTCATCTATCCTTATCTCAACTTTGGTATTTGTGCTTGGGGTTCTACTACCCAAAATCATTTACGTCCTCTAATTACCCAACACAAAGCTGCTATTAGAACAATATCTAACTCTGGCCCCAGACAGCACTCGGTATCCTTACTCAAATCTCAGAATATGTTAGATATTAAGTCACCGCACATCCTCTCTTGTGTACTCTATATAATTAAAACTCTGAATTGTAACGTCAATCCTGACCTTCAACGCTTCCTAGAAGGTTGTAACAGAACTCATGTGCACCACACCAGAAACAAATACCTATTTGATATTCCAAGAGTACGACTTAATCAAACTAGGAATGCTCTACAAATCAAGGGACCCAGAATGTGGAATGACCTTCCCAATCATGTCAAAGATTGTACCTCTCTCAACCAGTTTGAGATGAAAACTAAGTACTGCCTAATTAATTCCATGTAACCTACCTTACTTCTAAATGTCAACCCATGTCTTGCTATTTACAAAAAAAAAAAAAAAAAAAAAATGTTGTTTGTTGACCAACTTGTATATTAGCTATTTTCTACCATGTTCCCCCCTTTTTTTTATCTTTTTTTTTATTTCAAAACAATTTATGCTTTAAGTTCAATTGCTATTAAGTTTTAGTCGAAGTGTTTTTTTCCCCACCTCACCTTGCCCGAAACTCTATGCGTACTAGTGGCTTTAGGTATTGTATGTACTAGCTCTATCTTTAAATCTAACAGAATGTTTGTACTGCAACTCTGAAACTATGTATGTACTGTTCCTATGTAAATTATTATTATTATTATCATTATTATTATGCTTTCATAAAAGACCAATTGCTCGTTGAGGTCAACAAAACTGACATAATTGCTGCCTACAGAGTAAGCAAAAAGAATCCATCAGGACAAAACCAGAGAAAAATCCACATCAAGCTAGCTACCCAGTCCGTTAAATCTGATTTGTCCGGACATCAGTATCCTCACAAAAGGGGATTTACATCAACGAAAGCTTTACTACAAAAAGATAGGAACTCCTCTACCGCCTGCGTCAAATCCGGAATCAAAACCTAGGTTTGATCCATCAATGTTTTTATAGAGATGGCATGACAAAAGTGAGGAAAACTTCTGCAGGTAAAATGTATCAATTGCAAATGAGGATAACCTTACCACATTCCTCGCCCAATGCGGTTTGTCTCACCTGATTAACACTATCAATGCCTCATCTTAATCCCCTTGTCACCAAGTGCTGGCTAGGTAACCTAGGTTCTTTGTTAACCTGTTATCTTTCAATTAAATGATAATATGATATATATTAGCCATTTATTGGTATTAATTAATTGAGTTAATTTTTATTTTCTTAAGGTAATATTAATTATAGAATCATAACTAAGCTATTTATAGTTAATTATCATTAAGATTATATTTCTTTAAGATTATTATTAAACGTATTTTTCTTTGTTTTGTTTATTACCCAGGTTGCCTGGCCTAGCCTCTCCATACTCCCTTGCTCCATTGTACCCCCTGCCTTTGCCTGTGTCTCCAAGTACAAATAATTACTTTTTAGTGTACCTGAGAGTACCTTAAAGCAATCTACCTCCTTTTTTGTTTAGTTTTGTATATTTTTTACAGCTAAATCTTTTTTATAATTGCCTTTTTTGCCTTTTTTTATCAAACAGCCCTGTTATGCAAACTAATATAGACACATAACTAAACTTCTTATGTAGTATCTATGACAATCATCATTTTAATGATCAAAATTGAATGTATTATACGCACATGATGTAAACAATGTATTAACACATAATCACGATGTTTCCGTAATTAACTTGAATGTAAGATCTCTAAGCAAATACTCTGATGATGTTAGTGCCTTGAATCAAACAGTTGACAACACATTCTCCTCTGTTATACTTACTGAAACGTGGTTGAAAATAGGATACTACTCAACTATTTAACATACCAAACTACTCAGCAATTCACACTGTCGACCAATTCAGAGAGTTGGTAGTACTACTCTTTACTACGACCACCAAGAACTGACATGTTTAAAAGTAATTAGAACAAGAGACTCCTGTGGAGAGTATATCTTTGCCTGTTTCAGAGTCAAGGGTGCTGAGTCTGTACTGACTGTGGGAGCAGTCTACAAAATTCCTAACACTGATGTGTCTGAATTCAACTCTAACCTTAGAAATTTAATACTAGATAACAGACTGAACAAAAACCATCTAATTATCTCAGGGAACTTTAAACACTGTGAACCTGATAACCCTCCTGCTGCTAGTTTCTTCAACTGTATGAATTCCTGCTTCCTCATTCCCTTAATCACTAAACCTATTAGAATCACTGATAGTACTGCCTCTGCTCTTGACCACATCTGGACTAACAAAACCCCTCCACTTACTTCAGGGATAATCACTGATAGGACCACAGGCCATTACCCCACTTTTCTCTTAACCAACATTAATAAACCCCCTCTAGATACAAGGGAGATAAGCTTAAGGCTGCACAATGAAACTTTTATAAACAATTTTATTGCTGCTGCTGCTAATATGTTTATTTATTTATTTATTTATTTATTTATTTATTTATTTCTTAATTTATTTATTTATTTATTTATTTATTTATGTACAAGAAGGTACATTGGGTTTGTGAGAATACATAGCACAGTATTTACAATATTGTAAAGCCACTAGTACGCGCAGCGTTTCGGGCAGGTCCTTAATCTAACAGATAATTTTAAGTAGGTAAATTCTAGCAGAATTACTTACTTACCTTTTAGGTTACTTACCTTTAGAACTACTTACCTTTAGGTTACACAGTGAAGCAGCAATAGGCAATCTCACAAATGCCCTCCACAATATAAACTGAGAATCTGAATTTAATAATACTCAGTATATAAATTTAATAACTAACCTCTTCCTTTCCAAAATTCTAAGCCTTTACAACACTCACTGTCCTCTCCTCACCAAGAGAGTAACTGGCAAAGGTTAAATAACCCCTGGCTCACAAATGGCATACTCAAAGCAATCGACAAGAAAATTGAATGTTAAAAAATCTTAGGATTGGCTAAGTTGCAAAGGAAGTAGTTAAGAGGTTTTCGTCAGTGCTTACCAGTATAATAAGAAAAGCAAAACTTTCCTATTATGAGAACAAATTCAAAGAAGCAAAAGGCAACAGGAAACGCACATGGATGCCATCTCTAACATCCTTGGAGCTGAACAACATTCATATAACCAGATAAAAATCTCCAAAAATGTTTATACACCTGCAACAGACCTAGAAACAGCAACTGAATTTAATAGCTTCTTTTCATCAATTGGTGCTAACCTTGCCCAAAAATCCCACAGACTCAGACACATGTTATCATATATCTTTCAGGCAGCTACTCGAACTCTCTTCCCCTCTCACCAGTCAGCTCTACAGATGTTGTGTCCATTATTCACTCTCTAAAAACCAAAGCTGTGAACATTTGTGAAATGCCGTCCATGGTATATAAGAGTGTCTCCCATGCCCTTGCGCCACCCATAGCTCTGCTGTTCAACAAATCTCTAGAGTATCATACCTGCCCTGATATCCTTAAAAATTCAAGAGTAACGCCAGTTCATAAGGAGGCAATCCGGCAGACATGAACAATTACAGATCAATATCAAATCTACCTATATTACCAAAAATATTACAAAATATATATTTACAAACAGCTCTACTCCTATCTTGTAAAATTCAACATACTAAGTCCCCTGTCAGTTTGGCTTCCTCTCCCTAAAGAGTACCAATGATGCAATTGTTAATCTCCTTGACTTAATCT
Organism: Procambarus clarkii; assembly: GCF_040958095.1. Classification (NCBI taxonomy): domain Eukaryota; kingdom Metazoa; phylum Arthropoda; class Malacostraca; order Decapoda; family Cambaridae; genus Procambarus; species Procambarus clarkii. Next base: position 214,794 of record NC_091168.1, read on the forward strand.
ACTCAGCCTTGACAAAAATGAATTTCCGATTGGTCTCTTCATTGACCTGAGAAAGGCCTTTGATTCTATTAACCATAACTATCTCTTACTTAAACTCCACAGTTATGGAATTCGAGGCTTTGCCCTGAACTATATCCGATCCTATCTTAGTGAGAGACACCAATATGTAGCCATTAATGATATAACCTCTCCTACTCTACCATTAACCGTAGAGGTGCCACAGGGCAGCATCCTTGGACCTCTCCTATTTCTTATATACATTAATGATCTGCCCAATGTCTCTACCATTCTTAAACCTATATTGTTTGCTGATGATACTACCCTCATCTACTCAGACCCCAACCCGCACACATTAAATAATGTCGTAAATAATGAATTTAAAAAAGTCCACTTGTGGATGTCAACCAACAGACTCACACTAAACATAAAAAAGACCTATTTCATCTTATTTGGAGGGCATTTGTGAGATTGCCTATTGCTGCTTCACTGTGTAACCTAAAGGTAAGTAGTTCTAAAGGTAAGTAACCTAAAAGGTAAGTAAATAATTCTGCTAGAATTTACCTACTTAAAATTATCTGTTAGATTAAGGACCTGCCCGAAACGCTGCGCGTACTAGTGGCTTTACAATATTGTAAATACTGTGCTATGTATTCTCACAAACCCAATGTACCTTCTTGTACATAAATAAATAAATAAATAAATAAATAAATAAATAAATAAATAAATAAATAAACATATTAGCAGCAGCAGCAAAAAAATTGTTTATAAAAGTTTCATTGTGCAGCCTTAAGCTTATCTCCCTTGTATCTAGAGGGGGTTTATTAATGTTGGTTAAGAGAAAAGTGGGGTAATGGCCTGTGGTCCTATCAGTGATTATCCCTGAAGTAAGTGGAGGGGTTTTGTTAGTCCAGATGTGGTCAAGAGCAGAGACAGTACTATCAGTGATTCTAATAGGTTTAGTGATTAAGGGAATGAGGAAGCAGGAATTCATACAGTTGAAGAAACTAGCAGCAGGAGGGTTATCAGGTTCACAGTGTTTAAAGTTCCCTGAGATAATTAGATGGTTTTTGTTCAGTCTGTTATCTAGTATTAAATTTCTAAGGTTAGAGTTGAATTCAGACACATCAGTGTTAGGAATTTTGTAGACTGCTCCCACAGTCAGTACAGACTCAGCACCCTTGACTCTGAAACAGGCAAAGATATACTCTCCACAGGAGTCTCTTGTTCTAATTACTTTTAAACAAGTCAGTTCTTGGTGGTCGTAGTAAAGAGTAGTACTACCAACTCTCTGAATTGGTCAACAGTGTGAATTGCTGAGTAGTTTGGTATGTTAAATAGTTGAGTAGTATCCTATTTTTAGCCACGTTTCAGTAAGTATAACAGAGGAGAATGTGTTGTCAACTGTTTGAATCAAGGCACTAACATCATCAGAGTATTTGCTTAGAGATCTTACATTCAAGTTAATTACAGAAATATCGTGATTATGTGTTAATACATTGTTTACAAAAACAATGAGTCCAACACTGATTCATCAGTAAGGCCTAAGAGCCCTACAGGTGCTCCTAAGAGACCTAATAGTTCAAAGAGCACTCCCAATAACTCCACCGGTGCTCCTAAGAGACCCAATAGTCCAAAGAGCACTCCCAAGAGCCCAGTAAAGGCTCCCCAGAGTACACCAAGTACTCACAAGAGAATAAATAACAAGCAAATGCAAGCAGCAAAACCATCACAACCTGCAAGTACTGTTTTACCTAAACGGGTAACCCCTAAACGAACTGTAGGATGGGGAATGTGCTTGTTTTGCAATCAAAAACATTCTCTGTACAAATGTACTAATTACCCTAACAGAGACACAAGAGTCAGACGACTCAAACAGTTACACAAATGTACTAGTGTCTCAAATCACATAATGTTAATAGCTGTGAAACCCCACTGAACACCTGCAATAGGTGTAGAAGGGGCAAGCATCATGCTGCACTATGCAAATTAGTTAGGACAAATTATGTCAATCCTAGAATAGGACGTAGAGAATCTACACCAGTACAGTGCTGCAAGGTGCGAGATGTGTACAGCGTAACTTCACAAGCATCTCAAGTGGATGCTGCTTTGCTTACTGCCCAACTTCAAGTAAAGAACAGAGGAGCCAAGATCACCACACGTGGACTATTTGATCAAGGTTCCCAGAGAACTCATTACTCAGAAAACAGCAGAGGCACTTAATTTACAACCAATCAGACAGGGAAAATTAAACTTGTCAGGGTTCATGACAAATCGAGGAACCCATGAATACTCAGTAGTTCAACCGCTTGTATGACTAGGTAGTCATGCCAAGGCTGTCCAAGCCATTGTTGTAGATCAAATACCTTTAGACTTAAATATTAAGGGTCTGGGGTACACAGCCCACTTCCTACAGGAACGTGAAATTAATTTGGCTGACAACAAGTTAACGTCTGACCGCCTTAACAATGTAGATGTACTAGTAGGAGCCGACTACTATTACCAGTTCATAACTGGACATGTTAAACGATTGGGAATGAATATGCTCCAATCTGCAGGTGGCTACTTACTTACAGGTAAAGTTCTGAATGTGAACAAGCCTAAGCCTGCCAACAATAACAAATTAGTCAGCAGTAAATCAATTCTCCAGCAGCAAGCTAAAGGGAGAAACACTGCTGAGTAATAAACTCAGATTGAATGTAGTGCAATTAGTACTCGCCGAGATGTTTCATAGCTCTCAGTGGGAAACCAGTGGTCCGTACTCAAACAAGTACAAGTCACAGCGACCAAGCCATTGAATCCACTGCAGACCTAGAATTATTCTCGACAAGTAGTAATTGACCACACTCAGTCTTCCTAGGTAAATTATAATGTTGGGCTAGAGAATCTAGTACTCCCTAGGTAATTAATAATGTTAGGCTAGAGAATCTAGCACTTAATGCCACTGGCATTTCCTGAATTTAGTAATACTATGAAGTCATCAAGCAACTTCTGTAATTATAAATTCACTAGGACCACTGGTCTACAATACTTGCGCTTGAGGTTTGCCAAGAAAACCTTCTTAATACAATGTTTTCTGCACTAAGAGTTAGTGATAAATACTTGCATCAATTTTGTTTGAGTTGTTTTTCTTTCGTTTCTGCTTAATTAGTGTAGAAACGCAGCACGAACAAACTTGCAAACTTACCAATACGTAAGTGAATCTACAGAGAACTAATAACCCGTGAAACGTTTAGGTTGGGAAAATGTTACAAACTATCTTGAATAGGATTAATCGTAGCAGTAATTTAATTTCCAGCAATCTTAGGTTTCCCTTTGTTTAATGCATTATCGTTAAACATCAGCATTTTTAATTAACATGCTTCATGAGCTTAATATAGCTCGCCTTAGAATTAACGTAACAATTGAGTGCTTATTGTTCCCCATGCGAATACGAGCTTAATATTGCTCGCCATGTCAATTGAACACTCTGATGGTCCCATGTCACGAGCACTGCTCGCCATGATAATCGAACGATGCAATACTCTACCTCGTTAATTCGAGCTCACTGTAGCTCACCCTGTTAACTCTGTTAACGAGCTCACTGTAGCTCACCCTGTCAACACTGTTGACGAGTTCAATATAACTCACCCTGTTAACTCTGTTAACGAGCTCACTGTAGCTCACCCTGTCAACACTGTTGACGAGTTCAATACAGTAGAAGTTATGGGAATTTTGGTTCAACGCTTGGGATTCTGACATCGAATCTCACCGTGCCATACGTTCGTCCACGCCTACACCCCATGTATGTGAGCAGCCACTCACGGGATGTGTATGTGGGATGTGTGTATGGAACGTCGCAAGCTGTATTAGGCCCCAGTCTTCCACACCTTGCTAACGCGGCACCGCTTAGTAGCATGACGCCGTGTTCATCATCCAGTGGTTCGGTCTTAATCATGTGGAGGAAGTGAGGTGATATCCAGCTCTGCAGTACTTTTAGTGTATGAATGAGGTTGTGAGAGACTCACCTTCAGCATGAGGGTGCTGAAGGTGAGTCTCATGTCTAAATATAGGCCTAGGAGCTTTCCATCATTTTTATTGCTAATGCTAATATGGTCTATCTGAAGCCGAATTACGTTTGTTGATGTTACGACCCTGGGTTCTCCAGTTGAAACCAGAGGTCAAAATTGAGCTATTAAACTTTCTGGTAGTACAGTTGAGTGCATCTCGAACGGCAATTGTTTGTATCTTCCCTGCCAGACGTAAGACTATTATTGTTTCTCAAAGAGCATTTAAAGACTGAGCTGGGGGTTGATTATTAAATAATAACATACCATCCGTTTTCTATGTGCGGCGGCTGAGACGCCAGAGAGAGAAGGTAAACAATAGAGCGTACAGGACGCCCGCCAAGCTTGGTAGCTACTAGTCATGTAATCATATTAAGTATTAAAGTCAGTAACCAAGCAATGACTTTATATCAACCCTACAACCAAGACTTCCTCAGTAACACACAAACACCACATTGGCGACGAGGATGAACTGTGAACGCAGGTATTTGTTCAGTTTCAAACACAAGAGAGAAGCATGCTGCCTGGAGGAGGAAGAGAAGCTGTGAGCGCCATACCCGATGCTGTATGCTAACCGATGCTGTGTGCTAACCAATGCTGTGTGCTAAACGATGCTGTGTGCTAACCGATGCTGTGTGCTACCCAAGCTGTGCTGAAGAAACTGTACTGAGGAATCTGCCGACGTTGTGTACGAAACGACGCTTTGATGTGTACAAAACCTGATGTTTTGGTTACGAAACGACGCTTCGTGCTACAAAATTCATCACACTGAACTGACTGCTGTACCGACTGCTGTACCAACTGCTGCACCAACTGCTGTACTAACTGCTGCTGTGCCAACTGCTGTGCTGCTGCTGTGAGTAGGAACAACACATGTACACAAGGGCTAGGTAAGAAGTCAGTTGCTGCTATATTGTGCACTGTTGTGAACTTTTGCATTAAAATGCTTGTGTGCTTTGCAAAATTAAAGTAATTACAGTGAATTCTTGACTAACATATTCAGTGCAGTAAGTGTTTAATATTCTGAGGAACATTTAAGTGATAAGTTACATTTATTCAGTAAAAAATGGCAAATATACCCCAGTTTCCTGCATTTGATCCTGACTGTGACCAGACAAACCTGTCACAGAGGTGGGTCAAATGGCTTAAAAAGTTTGAAAATTTGTTGATAGTTTCTGACATCAAAAGTGCTGAAAGAAAGCGTGCCTTTCTACTTCATTATGCAGGTGATAGAGTTTGTGACATCTTTGACACACTGAAAGACACTGGTGGTGCCAAAGATTATGACACTGCCAAAGCCAAACTAACAGAGCATTTCAAACCAAGGCAAAATACTGCTATGGAAATTATGCATTTCAGGAGAGCAAAACAACTCTCCAATGAAACTGTGGATCAATACCACACACGTCTGCAGGGTTTAGCAGCCCATTGTGAGTTTGCTGATGTTGACAAAGAAATCAAACAGCAAATAATTGAAACATGCACATCTACACGTCTCCGTCGAAGAGCTCTAGAACTTGTTGATGATGAAAGTTCTTTTACCAAGATACTGGATATGGCTCGTCGAATGGAAGATGCTGCACGTGATGCTCGTGTCATGGAGTGCAGTGCTAATAACGGTTCTGCCACTGTTACTAACAGTGATGAGGTACGTAAGGTTCAGGGAGGACACCGTGATCAAAGAAGATATCATGGCAAACCTAACAGTAAATTTAGCCGAGAACCACGTCACAACTGGGGTCAAGGAACAAGGCTCAAGCAGTCACAACGACCCACATCAGAGGGTGTCAACAATAAATGTTACAATTGTGGAGGAGACTACCCACACCAAGATAATGTTTGTCCTGCTGAAGGTAAGAAGTGCTATGAGTGTGGAAAACTAGGTCATTTTGGTGCTATGTGTCGTTCAGCACTAAAGAAACCACAGTCAATGAATAAAAGCACTGTACGAGGATCAGGTCATAGGGGTCGAGGTGGTAAACACAATATTGCACCTCAAATCAAGAATGTTAACAATGTACAAGACAACATTTCATTACAACCAGTCTCAGATGACAGTGAATGTGATTATACTTATGGAGTACAAGCAATCACAGAATGGAATGATCTTCCAAACAACCCAGAGACATGTGTATACATTGCTGGTATTTGTCTCAAGGTTCTCATTGACACTGGATCAAACATTGATACCATTGCTGAGTGCCACTATGAGAAATTTAAAAAACAGTTCCCAAAGCTTGAGAACTATAATGGCAAAGCCACTGCCTATGCTTCAAAGGTAGCCTTGCCAGTGATTGGAACTTTCACTGCAGAGATTAAGTCAAAGAATGCAATGCTCATTACTACATTCCATGTTGTTAGGAATGCAAAGGAGTCTTTACTCAGTTACAAGACTTCAACCAAATTGGGGCTACTTCAGCTTTCTAATGCTGTAGCAGTGGAATCTGCAAACAATGTTGATGGTATTGTTGCTGAATTTTCTGATCGATTTAAATCCATAGGTTGTTATACTGATAGCAAAGTACATCTGCATATCAACCCAGATGTAATTCCAGTTGCCCAACCACATCGCCGACAACCATTCCATACTCGCAAGAAAGTCGATGCCGAACTGGATAGGCTGATCGACCTAGATATCATTGAACCAGTAACAGGCCCAACACCATGGGTAAGCCCTATTGTCACTCCACCAAAGCCGAAGAATCCAGATGAGATACGCATTTGTGTGGACATGCGTGTTCCCAACAAGGCAATAATGCGTGAACGCCATCCTACACCCACTGTAGATGATATGATCTACCGCTTGAATGGTGCAACTATATTCAGCAAGTTAGATTTAAACAAGGGCTATCATCAGCTTGAACTTGATGATGAGAGTTGCTTCATCACAACGTTTACGACACATCGAGGTCTGTATAGGTACAAGCGCCTGAGTTTTGGTATCAACAGTGCTGCCGAGGTATTCCAGCACATCATCAGCCAGGTATTGCAAGACATACCTAATGCTGACAACATGTCTGATGACATCATTGTTTATGGCCGTACCCAAGCTGAACACGACAAAGCTCTTCGTGCAACATTGCAACGCTTACGAGAAAAGAATCTGACGTTAAGCCGAGCAAAGTGTGAGTTCAATCAACATAAAATTGAATTCTTTGTACATGTACTTAGTGACAAAGGTCTGTCTCCAGATCCTAAGAAAGTTGCAGATATCAAGAATGCTGCACCTCCTTCAACGTCCACTGAAGTACATAGTTTTCTGGGAATGGCAAACTACTGTTCTCGCTTCATTCCAGATTTTGCTACCATTACGAAGCCTCTACGTGAGCTCCTGAAGAAAAACGCATCATGGTACTGGAGCGATATCGAGCAAAATGCATTTGATGCTGTGAAAGATGCACTAGTAGAGAATGCAACTGCTGCATACTTTGATCCATCAATGGACACTGAATTAACGGTGGATGCTAGTCCTGTTGGATTAGGTGCTGTTTTAGCCCAACACAAACCTGGTCAACCAGATTCCCGAGTAGTAATTGCCTACGCCAGCCGTTCTCTCACAGATGTTGAGCAACGATACAGTCAGACAGAGAAGGAAGCTCTTGCTCTTGTATGGGGCTGTGAACACTTCAATGTGTATCTGCTTGGTGCACCCTTCACCACGATAGTCACTGACCACAAACCGTTGGAGACCATCTTCAATAATCCAAAGTCCAAACCACCAGCTCGCATTGAGAGATGGGCTCTTCGTCTGCAACCATACAACTTTACGGTGAAATACAAGCCGGGTGCAGGCAATCCCGCTGATTACATCAGTCGACATCCTGCCAACAGTTTCACCATCACCAAGCATCAGCAAGTTGCCGAGGAATATGTACACTCTGTAACCTGTGATGCAGTCCCTAAGGCTCTTACTCTTTATGAAATCCGTACTGCAACCCTAGAGGACCCAACTCTGCAAGCAACAGTGGATGCATTGACTAAGAAAAAGTTTCCACGCATCCCACCCTCAGGAGTTGACCAAGATGCATTCAAAGCACTTGAACGCATCCAGACAGAATTAAGTGTTACGCAACAACGCGACACTGTGCTGCGAGGTACTCGTATCGTGATTCCAGCTGTTCTCCAGCAACGTGCTCTGAAGCTTGCACATCAAGGACACCAAGGTCTTGTTAGGACGAAACAGCTGCTACGAGAAAAGGTGTGGTTTCCTGGCATTGATCGTCAAGCAAAGGATATGCATGATGCCTGTGTCCCTTGCCAAGCTGCAGTGGATACTTCAAGACCAACACCTCTACAACCATCACCACTACCTGCTGCACCATGGACGGAAGTATCAATGGACTTCTGCGGACCACTACCAACTGGAGAGTACTTGATGGTAGTCATTGATGATCACTCACGTTATCCAGAAGTAGAAATCATCACTTCCACATCTGCAAAGGCTGTCATCCCGAAACTCGACAAGATCTTTTCAAACTTTGGCATTCCTGAAGTTGTCAAGACGGACAATGGACCGCCATTCAATGGACAAGACTTTGTCAACTTTGCTGAGCATATTGGATTCAAACACCGCCGTGTGATGCCACTACATCCTCAAGCAAATGGAGAAGTTGAGAGATTCATGCAACCTCTCATGAAAGCGGTACGCTGTGCTCATGCCGAAGGACGATCCTGGAAACAAGCTATGTATGCTTTTCTCAGGAACTACCGTGCAACACCGCATGGAACACTGGGCAAGTCACCTGGTGAACTTTTATTTGGACGTCCTATGAGAATCGCACTACCCGTCATGCCAGCCGAGGTAACGGATAAACGTCTCGCTCAGAAGGATGCACTAGCCAAGGGCAAAATGAAAATTGCTCATGATCAACGTGCAAAGGAACAGTTCATAAAGGTTGGAGACACTGTTCTCGTTAAAAAGAAAAAAGAGGGAAAGTTAGATATGCCGTATGATACAAAACCATATAAAGTGATTAGTGTAAAAGGAACTATGGTAACAGCTAGTAATAGAGATCATAGTATAACACGTAATATGGCTTATTTCAAAGTGATTCCAACTAGTGTAGAAAATGATGAAGTGCAAAGTCGTGCAAAAGAAAAAGAAAAAAATAGTTATAACCCGACAAACAATTCATCAAGGGATGTTATTGCATTTAAGGACTCTCGTCCTAAACGTCATGTTAAACGCCCTACACGATTTGATGATTAATTGTGTTCCTATGTGATGCAAAATATTTACTTGTCATGCTGAACTAAATTTAATATTGTTTGAATAATGCAGATATCTCATTCAATATTTTGTAACTTTGTATTACAGTTTCTTTCATGTTTGTTTAACATTGCATATGTATTTTTAACATTGAAATCCTTTGTGGAAAAGATTAAGTTGTTTAAATTCTTTGTGTGCTTAATTAATGTTAAATGTATGCAGTATCTCTTGATATGGTAATAACTTACTTTGTGTCAATAACTTTGCTTTGTGCTACAAGCATGGTAGACATCCAGTATTCATTCTTTTTAAAGAAAAGGAGGGATGTCATGTTCACAGAAAATGGTACCATCCGTTTTCTATGTGCGGCGGCTGGGACGCCAGAGAGAGAGAGAAGGTAAACAAGTACAGGACGCCCGCCAAGCTTGGTAGCTACTAGCCATGTAATCATATTAAGTATTAAAGTCAGTAACCAAGTCATGACTTTACATCAACCCTACAGCCAAGACTTCCTCAGTAACACACAAACACCACACCATCCAGACTTTAATTTTAGAGAGTGCGTTGCAAGGTGCCAACACTCTCGACACTGGAGAGGTGGTACTGGTCGAGGGTGTCACTAGTGATACTCGAGCAGTACCCCTCCATAAGGTTACCCTGGAATCTGATTTCCACAAGGGTGTTTGTACAGTCGGAGTCACTTCATACCTACCTTTCCCTAATGTTGATGTAATAGTTGGTAATGATTTAGCAGGGGATAAGGTAGGGGACTCCAGACTGCCTATTATGTTGCCTACCCCTAAGGTTTGCCTGGATCCACCCGCCGCAGAGGATAATGTTGTGTACCCTGCGTGCGCGGTGACCAGGTCTATGGGACTTAAATATAAGGGCAGCCCTGTGCTTACCAAGGTGGTAAATCCCGAGGTCACGAGGAGCTTTCCGAGTGGTGAAAACCAAGTGGACCTCGCGGACACATTCATGGCCCGACTCGATGACGTGGCCGAGGACATTGTGGAGAGCCTGCCACCGCCATCTACCGAGAGTAGTGGGGAGGTGGAGGAGAACACTGTTGAGCCTCGGCCAATGGCATCTGACCAAGGCCTAGATGCCTCCTTGAGTGAGTCACAGAAAGCTGACCCCACTCTTGCAGATTGTCATGAGACAGCTGACTCTATGGAGAAAATTGTAGACGCAGCAACTGGGTACTACTACAATGATCGGATTTTGATGAGAAAATGGAGACCACAGAGTGCTCCCTTGTCAAATGAGTGGGAGGTAGTCCACCAGGTTATGTTGCCGACCTGCTATAGAGAGAGAGTTTTGGCAGCTGCTCATGATGATCCTATGGGGGGACATCAAGGTATAAATATTACGTATCACAAAATTTTAAAGTATTTTTTCTGGCCCAAGCTGAAAAGCGATGTGGCAAAATTTTGTAATGCGTGTATTGTTTGTCAACTGGTTGGGAAACCAAACCAGACTCCACCTAAAGCTCCTCTAAGGCCTATTGTCGTGCCAGAGGAACCATTTTCTCATGTGGTAATGGACTGTGTTGGACCATTGCCTACAACTAAGTCTGGTAATATTTACCTAATCACAATGATGTGTATCACTACTCGTTACCCAGAGGCTTTTGCTGTAAGGAACATCCGAGCAAAAACTGTTGTTGCTCGTATGTTGCATTTTTTTTCCACTTTTGGACTGCCTCGGGTAAGCTGCCATAGCTATATAAGCTATATAAGCAGCTGCCAAAACTCTTTCTCTATAGCAGGTCGGCAACATAACCTGGTGGACTACCTCCCACTCATTTGACAAGGGAGCACTCTGTGGTCTCCATTTTCTCATCAAAATCCGATCATTGTAGTAGTACCCAGTTGCTGCGTCTACAATTTCCTCCATAGGGACAGCTGTCTCATGACAATCTGCAAGAGTGGGGTCAGCTTTCTGTAACTCACTCAAGGAGGCATCTAGGCCTTGGTCAGATGCCATTGGCCGAGGCTCAACAGTGTTCTCCTCCACCTCCCCACTACTCTCTGTAGATGGCGGTGGCAGGCTCTCCACAATGTCCTCGGCCACGTCATCGAGTCGGGCCATGAATGTGTCCGCGAGGTCCACTTGGTTTTCACCACTCGGAAAGCTCCTCGTGACCTCGGAATTTACCACCTTGGCAAGCACAGGGCTGCCCTTACATTTAAGTCCCATAGACCTGGTCACCGCGCACGCAGGGTACACAACATTATCCTCTGCGGCGGGTGGATCCAGGCAAACCTTAGGGGTAGGCAACATAATAGGCAGTCTGGAGTCCCCTACCTTATCCCCTGCTAAATCATTACCAACTATTACATCAACATTAGGGAAAGGTAGGTATGAAGTGACTCCGACTATACAAACACCCTTGTGGAAATCAGATTCCAGGGTAACCTTATGGAGGGGTACTGCTCGAGTATCACTAGTGACACCCTCGACCAGTACCACCTCTCCAGTGTCGAGAGTGTTGGCACCTTGCAACGCACTCTCTAAAATTAAAGTCTGGATGGCACCGGTGTCTCGGAAGATCACCACGTCCTTCCAGGAAGAACCCTCAGACAAAAGTAGTCTCCCTTTCGATAAGAATGGGGTAAGCAAGTCCAACCACTGTGGGTTGGAGGTCTTACTCCCTAACCCTTCCGAAGGCCTCAAGCCCTGTGTCACAACTAGAGCATTGGGTCTTTTTCCGGGTACAGTTGCCAACAACAGCTAATAGTGTGGTTTGGACGATTACAGTGACCACAAAAATGTCGGGGAGAAGAAACATTACTAACAGAATTACCCTTCGGTTCACCCTTAGGTGCCGTGGGGCTAGACACTTTAACAGGGTTAGTTATGTCTGAAACAGAAGGTGCATTAGGTAAAGGGTTAGAATGAGCTGGTCTGGACTGGCTGTGGGTATAAGTTTTGCTACTCTGTGGGGTATAATTATTTTTATTGGGCCTTTTGCCCGCCAATTGGTAGTTTTCTGCCAACTTGGCCAAATCCCCAATTTTAGAATTTACCTCTACCCTTCCTCTAATGTAATTTGAAACATTCTCTGGCATAATATCTATAAAATGCTCCATTAAAATTAAGTTCCTGAGAGCCTCGTATGTTTCGGCTTTCGCCGAGCGAATCCATCTATCAAACAATCGAATTTGATCATTCACAAATTCAGTGAGCGGTTGGTTGTGAGTAGGCCTAAGGTTGCGATAAACTTGGCAGTGAGCTTCAGGAGTAATTTCATATGCCCACAAAATACATTCCCTGACTTTATCATATTCGAAACACTCGTCGTCAGGCATGTTTATAAAAATATCTTGTGCTTTACCCCTAAGTCTTCCCTGTAGGATTTTCACCCACTCTTCCTTTGGCCAGTTCATGGACATGGCCAATCTCTGAAAATGGTTGAAAAACCTTTCAGGGTCCGACTCGGAAAATTCAGGCAAATTATGCTTTTTCTCATAATGCCTGGGGTTTGAATCCCCGGCAGGTGGAGGTCCAGTGGCATTCGCTCTAATTCTAGCCTCCTTGGTTTTGAGTCTTTGCTCCTCTAATTTTATTTTTGCTAACTCTAGAGCTAATTCTCTATCCCTATGAGTTGCACTTTCTGCTTGGCTAGGCTGGCATAAAGGTGTATCACTTGCCAATAGTTCTTCATCAATACAATGTTGTAATATTTCATTCACCAAAGTCCACTTTTTATCCGCGTCATTTAATTCTTGGCCAAATTCCTTGCCTAACAATACTAAATTAGACTTTTTAAGTTTCTTTATCTCTACCACTGAAGGCTCGCTTGCCAGTCTCTGCATTTCAGAAGACATCACTAATAATTTTAGCTCCCAGCCAAAGAAAAAATTAAAAAATAAAAATTGGAAAAAAACAAAAATTTGCACGGCTCCTAACACAAGGCCACACTAACCTTAATCGTGAAGGGATCCAGCTGGGTGTCCAGTCAGTGCAAGAATGTCCTTTGCTAGATGAGCTGGACCCTAGGCTAGCACACAACCGTTCTGCGGAAAACAAAAAATTTTAATTTTGGCACTCAAGAATCTAATTTTTTACACTTATAATGTTCCTCCCGGACTGGCCAACCACTTGTTATAAATTATATGTGTGTTGGGCTTCTATGGGGTACTGGTACTATTAAGGGGTAAGGGTAGTTAGAAGACAAGAGTATCAAATATGGGAGAGCTAAAAGGCCCGGCCCCCAAAATAAACTATCCACAGTAGTAATAACTTGCTACTAGACCATATATGTTAGTCTAAGGGTTGATCAATGCGCTCCCACATAGAAAGAAGGGATACTCTGTAATTCATGTACTTATTTATTAACCCCTTAACAACCCCCCCATATACACTCACACCAATAACAATAATAATAATAACTTTACCACACTATCTTACGTTAAAAGCCTTGGTCCACGTAGGCAGGATACAAGGTTTACACTAAGAACAAGCTAGGGTAAAGTACTACTGGATAAGCACTGAAGCTGGATGCAGCTTAGGGTAGTGAGACCATGTGGTACCCTAATACAAAACACAACACTTAGGGGTACCCAAAACACTGGCAAATACTATCCCCAGGTCTCACCAATATTTACTACCAGAGTAGGCACACTTAACACCATATAATACTTAACTTAAGGGTACAGGAACTTAGGGTAAGGGAAATAAGTAAGAGGAGAAGGGAGAAGAGTCGGGGTGCAGCCAGAGAGTAGGTCTCGTCCGCACGAACGCCAGCCAGAGAAGGAAACTCCTAGCGACCAGCTAGCCTCCCTCATGTCGTGGTGCCGGAAGGAGCCTAATTGATCATGCAGCTAAGCACATTAAAGATCTTCCCCTATGCAACGTATTGTTACTTTACAAATGATTAGAAAGTATTAGTAAGCAAAGTTGGTGCCTATGTTATTATTTAATAATCAACCCCCAGCTCAGTCTTTAAATGCTCTTTGAGAAACAATAATAGTCTTACGTCTGGCAGGGAAGATACAAACAATTGCCGTTCGAGATGCACTCTACTGTACTACCAGAAAGTTTAATAGCTCAATTTTGACCTCTGGTTTCCACTGGAGAACCCAGGGTCGTAACATCAACAAACGTAATTCGGCTTCAGATAGACCATATTAGCATTAGCAATAAAAATGATGGAAAGCTCCTAGGCCTATACTTAGACATGAGACTCACCTTCAGCACCCTCATGCTGAAGGTGAGTCTCTCACAACCTCATTCATACACTAAAAGTACTGCAGAGCTGGATATCACCTCACTTCCTCCACATGATTAAGACCGAACCACTGGATGATGAACACGGCATCATGCTACTAAGCGGTGCCGCGTTAGCAAGGTGTGGAAGACTGGGGCCTAATACAGCTTGCGACGTTCCATACACACATCCCACATACACATCCCGTGAGTGGCTGCTCACATACATGGGGTGTAGGCGTGGACGAACGTATGGCACGGTGAGATTCGATGTCAGAATCCCAAGCGTTGAACCAAAATTCCCATAACTTCTACTGAACACTTTCCTTGATTGTTATAGAGCCTCCTGGATACCTCCAATGCTAGGTATCTTAGTCAATGAGTCTTAATGACAAGCAATGCGGGAATTAAACGCGGATTTAACCAACAGTCTGTTGCCTTCTGCTATTGTGGCGATCACGCGGCTGACTCTTCTGTAGTTGTAACTTCACTCCTCACTTAATCAAAGCAATTCGGCTGCGAATTCCGGATTCTGCGTCTCTTTCGGCGGAGTCGCTTCGAGGAATGATGAGATGGGATGACTTAGTGGTCGTTGCAGACACTGTTTCACATAGTTTGGCCGAGCCACGTGAACACAAGTTCTGCAAGCATAACGATCCAGGACAGAAAGAAATTTGTCACCCAAACCAGGACCGGGCCTGGCTCGTCCCCTGTGTGTTTGATCAGACCAATCATAGCATAGCGACTTGGAGGCCTAGGTGGCTCCACAACACTGTGGTGGCCCAAGAATGTTGGCTCCACAACCCCCAAATACTCCCACACCCATCTTCACTTACTACACAAACTCACATGAAACAGACTCATTGCTACACCTTTCCTTACAGACTTACTAACGCGGCCTCTGTAGAAGCAATGGAAAGGTCTTGTCTTGGGCTGTCCGGAGACACCCAACAAACATATGTAGGTTAAGTATTTCAATAAGAAAGACCCGGTACACCTGCTCTTTCCTGCTTATGCACACACACACAATAGTGCACAAGCTACCTATGGAAATCTATCCCTTTATATAAAGGAAAGTGGCCATCTGTCCGACCACCGCTTGAGCGCATCTAGATCTCCTTGTACTCCTCCTCAAACGTCTTCGTTTGTAAATCTCAGCAATTGTGCATTATCAGCAAGTAAGGATACATAAGACTTTCTTCTGTCAGTTTGATGATATACATAACAATCAGAATGACCCCAACTGATCTAGCGGGGTACACTACTTGAGTTTTTTAATATTTGCAACTGATTGTTGCTGATTTCTCTTCTTTCTGCATTACTCTCTGTTTTCAACCAATGATATGTTCTCTCCTCCACACCAGCACTCCTTTAGTTATGAAATCCTGGTCTTCAATTTTGGGATACAGACTTACTAAATGGAACTGTGTTACACGTTTACTGATTATCAACGAATATACAGGTACCTAACTCTTCTTCAATTAATTTTATAATTTTTATTTAAACATAACACTTATAAATTCATAGGGCCTTATCTGCCTTAACTGAATCCCTGCTGGTGATTTGAGACAAATTTTCATGTTTTTAAGTGTTCCAAGAGACGTGTCCTTGAAAGCTTCTCTAGCGCCTAACTGAGAATGGTCGATAATGAAGCTACTGTGTAGTTTAATGGCTCTTGTGTCCTTTCATTCTGACACATTGGCACTACATTGGCTGTCTTCATTCTTTTGGCAACTCCATCTTTTTCAGTGATGAGTCAAAGAGTTAATGGGAGCCTCAAGTACGCAGCTACATCTTTCAGTCTCTATAAATATAATTTGTTGTTTACAGTATATTGGTGGGTGAGTGTTTATAACTCATATGTTGCTTACAGTAACGTGAAGGATGATTTTTATGACTCATATGTTGCTTACAGTAACGTGTGGGGTGAGTGTTTTGACTCAAATGATGCTCAGAGTAATATGGTGGGTGAGTGTTCATGATTCTTATGTTGGTTGTAGTAAGGCAGTGGATGAGTGCTTATGGTCCAAATGTTATAGTAAAGCCAGAGACAAAGTGTTTTACAACTTCCTCTGTGGCGTTAAACCTCATAGAAATTCTGATTTAATTTGTAACTTTCTATTGAAGTACACATCAAATCAGCATTTGTGTATGTATGTGAATGTCTGAGTGAAGGTTTGTGTTAGTGTGTTTTAACTATATCTTAGGCATACATTTATAAACCTCAGTTCCATTACTTTCACGTATTCAAACACATTCTAAAAGTTCATGAACATTAACTATTCAACAAATATTATTCATATACAGTTTACTTATATATCAATTTGTTAACTCACTAACCCACACAAAACAAGCAACACACTAGATTTCATTTTGCTTATTAGATTCTTGGTGTTTATGCAAGATAAGATCTGTGTTTATGAAAGAGTAATCAGAAGCCGTCGTAGCCCAGCTGTGGGAGCGTCCTCCGCGGCCTCGTAGCCCAGCTGTGGGACCGTCCTCCGCGGCCTCGTAGCCCAGCTGTGGGAGCGTCCTCCGCGGCCTCACAGTCCAGCTGTGGGAGCGTCCTCCGCGGCCTCGTAGCCCAGCTGTGGGAGCGTCCTCCGCGGCCTCGCAGTCCAACTGTGGGAGCGTCCTCCGCGGCCTCGCAGTCCAGCTGTGGGAGCGTCCTCCGCGGCCTCGTAGCCCAGCTGTGGGAGCGTCCTCCGCGGCCTCACAGTCCAGCTGTGGGAGCGTCCTCCACGGCCTCGCAGTCCAGCTGTGGGAGCGTCCTTCACGGCCTCGTAGCCCAGCTGTGGGAGCGTCCTCCGCGGCCTCGCAGTCCAACTGTGGGAGCGTCCTCCGCGGCCTCGTAGCCCAGCTGTGGGAGCGTCCTCCGCGGCATCACAGTCCAGCTGTGGGAGCGTCCTCCGCGGCCTCGTAGCCCAGCTGTGGGAGCGTACTCCGCGGCCTCGTAGCCCAGCTGTGGGAGCGTCCTCCGCGGCCTCAGTAGCCAGCTGTGGGAGCGTCCTCCACGGCCTCACAGTCCAAGCTGTGGGAGCGTCCTCCGCGGCCTCAGTAGCCCAGCTGTGGGAGCGTCCTCCGCGGCCTCGCTAGTCCCAGCTGTGGGAGCGTCCTCCGCGGCCTCGTAGCCCAGCTGTGGGAGCGTCCTCCGCGGCCTCGCAGTCCAGCTGTGGGAGCGTCCTCCGCGGCCTCGTAGCCCAGCTGTGGGAGCGTACTCCGCGGCCTCGTAGCCCAGCTGTGGGAGCGTCCTCCGCGGCCTCGTAGCCCAGCTGTGGGAGCGTCCTCCGCGGCCTCGCAGTCCAGCTGTGGGAGCGTCCTCCACGGCCTCGCAGTCCAGCTGTGGGAGCGTCCTCCGCGGCCTCGTAGCCCAGCTGTGGGAGCGTCCTCCGCGGCCTCACAGTCCAGAGTTCCACCCATTCTTCGATACACGCTTCTTTTACTGTTCTCGTAATAATTTTTTTTTCATGTTTCTTTTATAATAAGAAGTGAACATTAATATGGAAAAAATATTGTAAATTATTAGAGAATCTTAAGAGAAAATTGGAGATCAAATCAATATGGATGTGACTGTGGAACATTAGTAAGTCCGGGACACTGTGTTGCCTAGATAATAGTCTTTTGGTCACCTAAACGTTTCTCACAACTTTGATGTAAATTATCTGTCCATGTGCGCGTGTACCATCCTAGCAGTCTTCACCTTGTTGTGTCAACAGAATCAAGAAATAGCTTTCTATCTTATAATGTTCCTGGTGCCTGCTCTTCGTCTCACCAATGTTTAGTGCTTTGCATTTGTCAGTGTTAAAGGAAAGTGACCATCTGTCCGACTACCACTTAAGTGCATCTAGATCTCCTTGTACTCTACCTCAAGCTTCGTTGTTTTAAAATCTCATCAATTATGCATAATCCGCAAGTAAGAAAACTTAAGACTTTCATCTGTTAGTTTGATGACATATATCACAATCTGAATGACCCCAAATGATCTCGCGGGAGTACACTACTTGCATTTTTTAATACTTACAACTGTTTGCCGCTGATTTCTCTTCTCTAAGCATTACCCTCTGTTTTCAACCAATGATATGTTCTCTCCTCCACACCAGCTCTCCTTTAGCTATGAAGTACTGGTCTCCAATTTTGGGATGAGGACCTACTAAATGGAACTATGTTACACGTTTGTTGATTATTAATGAAAATAACGGAAGCTAACCCTTTTTTCCTTAGTTTTATCATTTTATTTAATCATAACACTTATAAACTCGTAGGGCATTATCTGCCTTAACTGAATCCATGCTGATGCTTAGTTTAGTTCATTTATTATGTACCCCATACCCAACCTGTAGGTGGTAGTGAACAGGGTTACAGAGGCACATAATGGGCTCAGTGACTGAACTCCACAATTCATTTAGCTAAGCAAGTAACAATTTTGATGAGTTAGTTACAAAATTCAGTGCCCTTCTTCACATCAACAATGGGCTCGAGACCGACCACAAGCACAGTTTCTAAATTAAGCAACTGACATATGTGGAGAGCTAGTGTCACAATTGATATGTTTATCCTGCACACCGCCCCCCCCCCACACACACATTCAGTGGGCAGCGTGTTAGTTTGAGTTAGGGTAAGTTTGATAGAATTGGCCTCCAAATTTGGCCAAAATATGCAATTAATGAAAACTGGTTCGATTTCAATCAAACTTTTTTGAGGGGTTGTACATGAAAAGAGTTTCATCTGGCCCAAGTCTCAGCATTGTAGCGTAAATAGGAAGGGAGAAAAAAATATTGAAGTAGGTATCAGAATTATTCCAAAATGGTAAAAAACGATTATCAAACACAAGTGTCAACTGAAATCATATCTATGACTCTCGGCTATCACAATAGCATATATTAAAAAAATATTAAAATTAGTTTTATTAGAAAAAAATTTAAGTTAAAAAAAAATTATATTTATACATTTTTTTCATTTTTTTTTTATTTTTTATCGGACGATTTGCATGAAACTTATACACCTGACTGAACATATGCATATCTGTAAGGATGCCAATTTTGGAGAAAATTGGTTGATGTCAACCTCAGCCACGGATGGCAGCACCTTAGACTTTATTATTTTCAAAATGTTGAAATTTGTTTTTTTTTAAATTTCAAAATTTGAATAACTTTTCCATTTTTCATTTTAATTTACATGAAACATACACCTTATATGTAAAGTGTATGTCTCTACAATCGGTACTTATGGTGTTTGCCTAAGTTCATTTATTGATTTTATAATAGCAATAAACATGACATATTTGCATAATTTTTTTCGGGGAACTTTGAATATTTGTATTAGGAAAACTAAAGATGTTTGGAAATTCTTATAAGTACCGATCTTTTATTATATGGTAATGTGTCAGAAAAGAGTCATAGAATGATTATATCTGAAAGGTGTGATTTTTTATTCAAACTTGAAAATGTTTAAAATTCGTTGAAAAAAACAAAAAACAAAAATATCTCCCTTTCTAATTACGCTGCAGTACTGAAACCTGGGACAATTGCAGCCCGTTTCATATATAACTAGTCAAAAAATATTGATTGAAATTAAACAACTTTTTGGCCTGGCGGGGAACTTGTTGTAATTCCCTTGTATAGATTTCCCCTTTTTGTAAGTACATGTTAAGTGTAGTGTTCGGTGTTGGGAAACATTGCAGTGTTACGTGATTGTGCGCAGCGTTACGAAAGTGAACAATGGCCAAGAAAAAGAACATTGATACTCTGGACGATGTTCAGGAGTTCCTAAACCAGGAGAACTGCCTTCCCAAATTGAAACATTAAAACTAACTCAGCTTTTCCCAAATAAGTACCTATCTTAAAGTTAAGGTGAGTGATAGCGATCCCCGTGTAAAGATCCTCTCAAAAGTGTATTGGCATTTAAAACCTAAGAGTCAAGCAGGAGAGTGAAGTCCATAGTAAAGGAGAGTGTGTTATGGCTTACTGAAAAGGAAGACCAGGAAAATGATGGTGAGAGTGACCCAGGTGGAGTTAATGTGAGCCTTTTAACAGTGAAAATACGAGAATTGGAAAGAGGTTGAAAAGAGAACTAGAGAGAGACGAAAAGAGTTAAATGGAAATAAAACGTGAAATCAAATTGAATCGTCTAGAACGAGAAAGAGAAGATCGAGAGAGAAGAAAGAAGAAAATAAAGAGAGGGAGAAAGAGAAGAAGGCAAAACGAATTGGAAATGCTAAGACTAAGTGGTAGAAGGAATACCAGTGGTGTCGACCCGGTGCAGAACATTAAAATGGTGCCTACATTCAATGAGAAGGTGTCCGAGTTCTTTACTGCTTTCAAGAGGGTAGCTGCATCATTAGACTGGCCAAGAGACAATTGGCCAAATGTGTACCAATTCGTGGTGACTGGAAAGGCCCAAACAGCGTACTCCACACTGTTGGTAGTTGACTCTAGTGATTACGACGCTGTCAATGTGGTGGTGCTGATGGCCTACCAGTTGGTGCCTGAAACATATTGGCAGAAGTTTCGCCACCTTAAGAAGACATCAGAGCACACCTTTACGGAGTTCGCTTGTATTAAGGAGCGGCTGATTTAGGAATAGTGCGCGTCTCGGAAGGTGGAGACCAAAGAACAACTGGAACAACTCGTCTTATTAGAAGATTTCAAAGAATGTTTATCTGGTGATCTGAAGACATACTTGGAGGAGCAGCAAGTAGAGGCCTTGGGTGCTGCAGCCACCATAGCTGAAGAATATATTCTAACCCATAGGCCCTCTACCAGGTATGTTCCGAAGATCTTCTCAACACCATTGTTGAAGTATTAGCCGGAAGAAACAACCGTTCCCCGTGGTGTTCTGAAGACACCCCAGGTAGTCCAAGACGGACTGGTCCAGGTAGTCCAAGACGGACTAGTCCTAGGAGAGACATAGTGTGTTGGACATGCGGGCAGAAAGGGCACATATCTGCTTAGTGAATGAGCAGGACAGATAACGACCCACATAGGAAGGTTATGCTGGTGAGTTGTGTGACACCACCAGGAGACACACAGTCTCTATGTACAAATAGAGAGAAACCGTAGTGATAGTTATTTATTGTAGTGATTCCCAGAGATAGTGGAAGTGCTTACTGATGGGAAAAAAAGGGTTATGTTAGGTGGGTTCCCTCGACGTGGTATGTTGCCCCCTTGGTAGAAGTACATTTTGAATTCGCCATATTTCAATGGCAAGTGCACTTTGGCAGTAGTAGATCATTTTCCTATAGAGGGGTTAGAGGTCATACTGGCCAATGACTTAGCTTTGGGTTTGGACAGTAGCCATCCCATGGTTGGGGACGATCCGGTTGAAAAGGTGGTAAGGCCTGAAGTATCACTACCAACCAGATCTCAGGTGCAGGCGCTGTTGAGAGTAAATGACAATGAATTGTTTAACCCTACATCTACCCTACAGGTTGAAGACAACACTCCATCCAACACTCTCGACTCTACCCCTGAACCGAAGCACTGGATTAGAGCGACCTGGATCACTGAGCAGGAGAAGGAACCCCAAGTGCAAGCACCCACAGATGCCCCTAGAGTCTGGTTCGACGGCAGGTGACTCGTACTTCCGGAAAGATAAGGTGAGGTGCTCACGGAACCGACCAATAACTCCCTAGACCTCAGAGGTGTGTGCACAGGTTGTCGTGCCCTCCATGTTCCGAACCAGGCTGATGGAAACAGCCCGTCATGGGCACTGCAGCTTTTGTAAGTTATTCATCATCTAGCCAGATATTTCTTCGGTATCTTCAGTGTTTTTTCCTATTTGCCATAGGCTCCGTGCCGAGTGAGTCTCTGGGATCATCTCCATTGGAGATGGCATATAGTCACACTGTGAGAGGACCATTAGCGATGACCGAGGAGCAGTGGACGGACCAGAAGCAGATGCTGGTACACGTAGGCATGGTGAAGCGGTATCAGGGATGGGACATTCGCCCAGTGACGAGGATTATCGCAAGAGGACATGACCAAGAAGTGACTGAGGATGTTGGTAGTCAAATACCGGTTATAACGAGTGACAGGTCTAGCCAGGTTAATGTACCTTGTGTAACTAGTGGGCGAGGTGCCAACATTATAAGGAATGTTGACAGCCTTGAAGTTAGAAGAGTGAACGTCCTATTCACCCTCCACTGTCACCCAAGGTATCACCATCGACTCCAGCTTTACTGTCACCGACCAGGCCTTCAACAGCGTGGCCGTGACCCTGACTTCCTTCAGCGTACAGACTGTCACCGTGGGAACACGCGTGAACCTAGTCATCGGTCAAAATACTGGTACTTATCTCCAGGCTGTACCTGGTAGCCAAAGTCGTCTACTTCCTGTATTCCAGATTCCTGTCTCCCTGGGGGACAGCCAGACCGGTACAGGAAACACCTCCTGCAACCATCAGACATTCTGCAACAATCAGCCACCAGCGGTACCGCTGCTCAGGGAGGTACTGGCAGTTTGTCTTAGTTTGTCGATCTTCCTCATAGCCTCAGTACTTACATTAACCAAGACGTGCAAGGTGTCTCCGCTCCTTACAGGCCCGTCAGTCAGATCATCACCTGTGGTCTTGGTGTTCGCTGTGTTCAAGGCATCCTTCTGGTACAGCTCTTGGAGCAGCACTTTCTCCTCACGTTGGTAGTCAATCTGCATAAGTCGGATTTGTTTGTTTACAAATACTAATTTATTTTCTTTGTAGAAACGCAACCAAAGTTTTTTGGTGGGAAGGTGTGGTGATATCAATGCTTTCTATGCACCTGCACTCCAACTCCAAGGCATTAAGTGAGACGAAGATAACGCCATCTGTTGGTGGAGGTGAGGAGTCTATGAAAGGCTCCTGTTTCATACCTCAGTTAGGAGGTGAGGTCGATGATGATGACCTCTGGTGAGTGAAGTAACGATATCAACGCCATCTAGATTGTGCATTCGATTACATTTCACAGTTCCCCGGTGAAAAGTTGTCATCCTATGTTTTCCATGTATACTTTCTGTCTGGCTAATGACTTTTATGTTCACAAAGGTCACGTGAAGAGTCTATTGCGCTGTGGAAATCGGTTCTTCTCGGGCAGTCCCGAATTCCTGACTTGTTCCTGTGAAAGGACAAGAGGCCGCCGTCAGTAGCAGACAGTGTGTTGACTGTTGTACTTGTGCAGTGTTGTTTGGACTAACGTACCCGAGATTTACCCAAGAGAAGTTACAAGGCGAGAGTACTAGTCGCCTGCTGAGAAGTGCTGCTAGGGTGTTGCCAGAAACTTCTGCTAGGATGTTAGAGTCCCCTAAAAGTGATTTTATGACCTCAGTCAGCGTGTTGCAGAAGCCCTCTGCCAGTGTATTTCTGGAGAGTAGATGTTGGGTATTGGGACACCATGACGATACGGTGTGTGCACTGGCCAATGTTGAGGAAGGTGAACTCGCCGGTGATTGACATTGAACGTGGACGACGTATACTTAAAGATGGTGAACTCACCGGGTTTTGAAAAACACTGCAGATATGTGAAGTGCCTTGTGTGCAAGAGACACTGTGTACATAAGTGTAGTTATACTTCAATAGATAATATATTGGTGAAGGTGTTATTGAGTCTTGTTTTCCACCGTTTATTCCTTGCACAGTTACTTGCTATCGCCAATTCTTGATAACTTACCATTGACTTGGGGTGGGATCATAGAGAGGCTCTAAGGCACATTAAGCAGAAAGAACCCGGTTAATGGCTCAAGCAGGCCGTAACAACGAGCCTTTGTTAATCACCATAACCAGCATTTAATCTGAATTGTGTGTCTGCGGGAAGATTATTGAAGCTAGAGGTGGTTGCCCAAGCATCGACTAACTCGTTTGCTCTGTGTAGAGGGTGAGGGTGTGCTACTTGGCCGATCTTATCGCCTTTAATTCTTTTAATATCCTTCCAAGCCTGGCTGAGGGGAGTGTGAGAGTTGAGACTGTTAACAAAAGTTTCCCAGTTATCTTGCCTGAGCTCTGTCATGCGCTCCCTCGCCTTGGCTAGGGCTTTCTGTAAGAGCTTGAGCATTGCTGGCGTATGTGTTTCCCTATATGCAAGCCCAACTCGTCTGGCAGTGCGTTTCAAAGTACGCAGTTTGGGGTTATCGTAATAGTCATGGTGCTTATTACTTTTCATATTGTTCCGACTATTGGATGGTGTGTGGGGCCGACCTAAAGGGTCAACGATCATTTGAATGTTCTGTTTTGAGTGAAATCTAAAATTTTTAAGTGTTCCAAGAAACGTTTCCTTGCAAGCTTCTCTAGCGCCTAACTGAGAATGGTCGATAATGAAGCTACTGTGTAGTTTAGTGGCTCTTGTGTCCTTTCATTCTGGCACATTGGCACTACATTGGCTGTCTTCCATTCCTTTGGCAACTCCTTCTTTTCAGGGAGGAGTCAAAGAGTTAATGGGAGGCTCCAGTTCGCAGCTACATCTTTCTGTCTCTACAAATACCATTTGTTGTTTACTCACCTTTTAGTACTTAAGTATTTGTGCCTGCAGGATCGAGCTCTAGCTGTTGGATCCCACTTTTCTAGCAGTTGGTTGTCAAATGCAATGGCTCTTGACCTATTTCTCTATCATACCTGCTTTTAAAGTTATGAATGGAGTTAGCATCTACAACCTATTCCTTTAGGTCATTCCATTTACTCACTTCTCTTATGGCAAAAGAAATATTTCTAACACCTCTATGACACATCTGAGTTTCACGTTTTCGTCCATGCCTTCCTTGTTCTATTATTATTATTCATTGTAAACATTTCCTCTTTTTCCGTCATGTCAATCCTTCTAAGTATTTTATACGTCTGTATCATGTCCCCTCTTCCTTTCTTACGTCGTCAGGTTTAGTTCCTTCAGTCTGTCTTCGTACCTCATCTCTCGGAGCTCTGGGACGAGTCTCGTTACAAACTTTTGCACATTTTCGAGCTTCCTTATGTGTTTTTTTAAGATAGGGGCTCAATAATGGTGCGGCATACTCTAAGACTGGCCTCACATAGGCGGTATACAATGATCTAAAAGCTTCGTTACTCAAGTTACTGAACAATGTTCTGATTTTTGCCAGCGTAGAGTATGTGGCTGACATAGGGAGTAGGGAGCCGGTCGGCCGAGCGGACAGCATGCTGGGCTTGTGATCCTGTGTTCCCGGGTTCGATCCCGGGCGCCGGCGAGAAACAATGGGCAGAGTTTCTTTCACCCTATGCCCCTGTTACCTAGCAGTAAAATAGGTACCTGGGTGTTAGTCAGCTGTCATGGGCTGCTTCCTGGGGGTGGAGGCCTGGTCGAGGACCGGGCCGCGGGGACACTAAAGCCCCAAAATCATCTCAAGATAACCTCAAGAAGATGACATTATTCTATTTATATGAGCCTCTGGAGTTAGATTTGGTGTTATGTCCAGTCCCAGATTTTTATCTCTAGACGTTATAGGAAGGTAGTTTTCCTTCATTGTGCATTGGCCTTTCGGTCTGCTAGCTCTTGTCCCCATTTTCATCATCTTGCACTTGTTATTGTTGAAGTCTAGCAGCCATTGCTCAGACCATCTCTGCAACCTGTTCAAGTCCTCCAGGAGAATCTTATAATCCTCATCTGTCACCACCCTCCTCATTAGTTTTGCATCATCTGCAAACA
Source organism: Procambarus clarkii (assembly GCF_040958095.1). Classification (NCBI taxonomy): domain Eukaryota; kingdom Metazoa; phylum Arthropoda; class Malacostraca; order Decapoda; family Cambaridae; genus Procambarus; species Procambarus clarkii. The sequence goes on from NC_091168.1 coordinate 240,874, forward strand.
TTGACATAAAAGACTCGACTCCTGCAGTCAAATCATTAACATAAATGAGGAAGAGTATGGGTCCCAGCACCGGTCCTTGAGGCACCCCGCTTGTTACTCTATGGTTCAAGGGCTAAGAATAACTAAATAAACATAAGAATATTGGCAGAAATAAACTATGAAAATGACATTGCCTCCAAAGAAAAGAACGAACCGAAACCAAGTGACCAGGTTACAAAAAAAGGGAGGCCAGTAAACAGAAAATGATAAAGAAATTTGTGAGGAGCTCAATGCCAGCTTCCACGGAGTGTTCACTATTGAGCCTGAACAGCTCCCAGAGCTAGATGAGGATATAGCCCCTGATGAGATACTACTAAATATTGAGGTAACAGCAGAGGAAGTAAGAATACAAGTAGCATCACTGGATGTAACTAAAGCTACTGGGCCAGATAGAATATCATCATGGATGTTAAAAGAAGCAGTACAGGCCCTCAGCATACCTCTTGCACTAATCTACAGTGAGTCACTTACACAAGGGGTAATTGCCAAACTGCTGGAAGAAGGCAAATGTGGTCCCACTATGCTAGAAAGGACATAGAGAAGAGGCACTTAACTACAGACCAGTGTCACTCACAAGCATCTCTTGCAAAGTACTTGAAAGAATAAGATTATTCTTATATTATTAGATTATTAAGAGTGGTTGTACACCTAGAAAGAATTTGGTTTGTAAGTAAACAACAACAACACGGCTTTAGAGAAGGGAAATCATGCCTGACGAATCTCAAGGAATTTTAGGATAAGGTAACGAAAATAACGCAAGACAGAGACGGATGGGCAGATTGCATATTTCTGGACTGCCTAAATGCCTTTGATAGAGTACCACACAGAAGGCTATTATACACACTTGAGAGGCAGGCGGGAGTAGACGGAAACACACTATCATTAGTAAGGAATTACCTGACAGACAGGTGTCAGAGTCACAGTGAGGGGCGAGGAGTCGGACTGGTGTAGAGTAACAAGCGGGGTGCCTCAAGGATCAGTGCTGGGTCCCATACTATTCCTCATTTATGTAAATGACTTGACTGCAGAAGTTGTGTTTTTATGTCAATGTTTGCAGATGATGCAAAACTAATGAGGAGGGTTGAGACAAATGAGGATTGTAAGTGTCTCCAGAATGACTTGAACAGGTTGCAGAGATGGTCCGAGAAATGGCTGCTAGAGTTCAACAATAACAAGTGAGAGTGAGCGATGTTTGAGAGAGAGTACAAAGAGAGCTAGATGCGCTCAGGCGGTTGTCGGACAGATGGTCACTTTCCCTATAACTTTACTAAACACAGGTGAGACGGAGAGAAGGCACCAGAAATAGAATCGGCAAGAAAGCTATTTCTTGATTCTGTTGACACAACAAGGTGAAGACTGCTAGGATGGTACACGCGCACATGGACAGATAATTTACATCAAAGTTGTGAGAAACGTTTAGGTGACCAAAAGACTATTATCTAGGCAACGCAGTGTCCCGGACTTACTAATGTTCCACTGTCACATCCATATTGATCTGAACTCTAATTTTCTCTACAGATTGTTTAATTATTTAGTATATTTTTCCAAAATAATTCTCACATCTTAAAAATAAAAAATACAGGTAAAAACATTTATTATGTGAACAGTAAAAGAAGCTACATTAGCTCTATGGGTGGAACTCCGGACCGAGAGGCCGCGGAGGACGCTCCCACAGCTGGGCTACGAGGCCGCGGAGGACGCTCCCACAGCTGGGCTACGAGGCCGCGGAGGACGCTCCCACAGCTGGGCTACGAGGCCGCGGAGGACGCTCCCACAGCTGGGCTACGAGGCCGCGGAGGACGCTCCCACAGCTGGGCTACGAGGCCGCGGAGGACGCTCCCACAGCTGGGCTACGAGGCCGCGGAGGACGCTCCCACAGCTGGGCTACGAGGCCGCGGAGGACGCTCCCACAGCTGGGCTACGAGGCCGCGGAGGACGCTCACACAGCTGGACTGCGAGGCCGCGGAGGACGCTCCCACAGCTGGACTGAGAGGCCGCGGAGGACGCTCACACAGCTGGACTGCGAGGCCGCGGAGGACGCTCCCACAGCTGGGCTACGAGGCCGCGGAGGACGCTCCCACAGCTGGGCTACGAGGCCGCGGAGGACGCTCCCACAGCTGGGCTACGAGGCCGCGGAGGACGCTCACACAGCTGGACTGCGAGGCCGCGGAGGACGCTCCCACAGCTGGGCTACGAGGCCCCGGAGGACGCTCACACAGCTGGACTGCGAGGCCGCGGAGGACGCTCCCACAGCTGGGCTACGAGGCCGCGGAGGACGCTCACACAGCTGGACTGCGAGGCCGCGGAGGACGCTCCCACAGCTGGGCTACGACGGCTTCTGATTACTCTTTCATAAACACAGATCTTATCTTGCATAAACACCAAGAATCTAATAAGCAAAATGAAATCTAGTGTGTTGCTTGTTTTGTGTGGGTTAATGAGTTACAAATAAATAATAAGTAAACTGAATATGAATAATATTTGTTGAACTGTTACTGTTCATGAACTTTGAAAAGTGCTTCAATAAGTGAAAGTAACGTGAATGATGTCTTTATGTGTATGGTCCAGGCATAATTAGCACACACACACACAGTCACTCAGACATTCCTGTAAGCATGCAAGTGCTGATTTGATGTGTACTTCATTAGAACGTTACAAATTAAATCCGATTTTAAATGAAGTTGAGGTTAAACAACTCAGATGAAGTTGTAAAACACATTGTATCTAACTTTACTATAACATTCGGACCATAAGCACTCATCCACTGCCTTACTGTAAGCAACATGTGAGTCATAAACACTCACCCACCACGTTACTGTAAGCAACATGTGAGTCATAAACACTCACCCACCACGTTACTGTAAGCAACATGTGAGTCATAAACACTCACCCACCACGTTACTGTAAGCAACATGTGAGTCATAAACACTCACCCACCACGTTACTGTAAGCAACATGTGAGTCATAAACACTCACCCCCCACGTTACTGTAAGCAACATGTGAGTCATAAACACTCACCCACCACGTTACTGTAAGCAACATGTGAGTCATAAACACTCACCCACCATGTTACTGTAAACAACATACGGTATTTGTTGAGACTGGAAGATGTAGTTACGGACTTGATCCTCCTATAAATTCTTCGAGTCATCTGTGAAAAAGTGGGAGTTGCCAAAGGAATGGAAGACAGCCAATGTAGTCACAATGTGCCAGAAAGAAAGAAAGGACACAGGAACCAATAAACTACACTGTGACGTTATCAACGCTTTCTATGGAGTGAGGTGTGGCGATTTCGGCGTCATCTATGGACCTGTACTCCAACTACATCCAACTAATGTAGCATCCCTTGTATGTATGTACCTTACCTGAATAAACATATTTATTTATTTTACTAGGCATTACGTGAGATGAAGATGACGCCATCTATTGGCGGAGGTTTGGCGTCTGTGAAAGACTCCTGTTTCATCAACCCGTTCTCGCACTTGCTTATAGTCAATATTGGCTTATTTAATAAGTGCATATGTGACATACTAATTGATTGTGAATATTTTAGTTTACCTTGAAAAGCTTCATAGAAAACACCGACCTCACCTAACCTTCTTAGTATGATAAGATAAGCATCTTATTACTTCTTAATTACAATTATTACTTAACCTATACCATTGATAGGTTAAGTAATAATTGTAAATAAGAAGCAGTAAGATGCTTAACATACTAAGAAGGTTAGGTGAGTCGGTGTTTTCTATGAAGCTTTTCAAGGTAAACTAAAATATTCACAATCAATTAGTATGTCACATATGCACTTATTATATAAGCCAATATTGACTATAAGCAAGTGCGAGAACGGGTTGGTTTCATACCTCACTGAGGAGAGGAGGTCGATGATGATGACCTCTGGTGAGGACGTAACGGTGTCAACGCCATCAAGATTGTGCATCCGATTACATGTCACAGTTCCCCCGGTGACAGATTGTCATCCTATGTTCTCCATGTACACTTTCTGACTGGCTAATGACTTTTATGTTCACAGAGGTGACGTGAAGGGTCTATAGCGTTGTGGAAATCATTTCATCTTGGGCAGTGCAGAACTCCTGACTTAGTACTGTGAGAGGACAAGAGGCCACCGTCGGTAATAAGCAGTGTGTTAGGTGTTGTACTTGTGCAGTGTTGTGTGGACCGACGTAGCCGGGATTTACCCAAGAGGAGTTACAAGACGAGAGTATTGACCGTCTACTGAGAAGTGTTGCTAGAGACTTCTGCCAGGGTGTTAGAGACCCCTGGAAGTGATTATTTGTGACCCCAGTCAGCATGTTGCTGAAGCCCTCTGCCAGTGTGTTTCTGGAGAGTAGATGTGGGGTATTGGGACACTGTGACGATACGGTGTGTGGACTGGCCCATGTTGAGGAAGGTGAACTCGCCGGTGATTACCACTGAACGTGGACGACGTATATTTTAGCATAATGAACTCACCAGGTTTTGAAGAACAATGCAGATATATTGAGTGTTCTGTGTGAGAGCGACACTGCGTACGTAAGTGTAGTTATACTTCGATGGATAATATATTGGTGATGGTATAATTGCGTCTTGGTTTATTCCCTTTATTCCTTGCACTATTACTTGCTTCAGCCAGTTCTTAGGAACTTACCATTGACTTGGGGTGGGATCATAAAAGAGGCTCTAAGGCACATTAAGCAGAAGGAACCCGGTTACTGGCTCAAGCTGGCCTAACATAATTGGCATCCCCAGCGGGATCCGACTTCTTGTCAGATAAGTTTGATAAAATTGGTTAAGTAATTAGTGCAATCCCTTTTGTATAGATTTAATTTCCCATTTTGTGTAAGTGTTAAGTGTAGTTTTCAATGTTGGGAAACAGTGCAGTGGTACGTGATTGTGCGCAGCGTTTCGAAAGTTAACAATGGCCGAGAAAATGACCATTGATACTCTGGACGATGATCAGGAATTCCTAAACCAGGAGAACTGCCTTCCCAAGTTGAAATATCTTGGTAAGCGTGAGCTTGTGTTAATAAGTGCCTACCATGAGATTAAGGTGAATGATAGAGATTCGCGTGTTGAGATCCTCTCAAAGATGTAAAGACATTTACATCTTTTTCACCTAAACCTAACGGCAAGCAGGAAGGTGAAGTGAAATCCATAGTAAAGGAGAAAGTGTAATGGCTTCCATTGAAAAGGAAAACCAAGGAAGTGATGGCGAGAGTGACCCAGGTAAACATAATGTGAGCCTATTAATTGTGAAAATGCGAGAGGTAGAAATCCATCGTGAAATAGAATGGAAAAAGCTAGAACTAGAGAGAGAGAGAAAAAAGAAAAGCTAGAATGAGAGAAAGAGAAAAAGCTAGAGTTAGAAAGAGAAGAACGAAGAGAGAGAGCGAAGAAAAAAGAGAAGCAAGACGAAAAAGAGGAGAGGGAACGTGAAAGCGAATTGCAACGTTTGGAAATGGAAGAAGGAGAGAAGAAAGAGAGAGAAAGATAGAGAAAAAGACAACACGAATTGGGAGTGCTAAGATTAAGTGGTAGAAAGGAAACCAGTGGTTTCAACCCAGTGCGGAACATTAAAATGGTGCCTACATTCAATGAGAAGGAGGTGTCCAAGTTCTTCGCGGCTTTCGAGAAGGTCGCTGCATCATTAGACTGGCTAAGAGACAATTGGCCAATTATGATCCAATCCGTGGTGACTGGGAAGGGCCAAACAACGTACTGCACACTGTCGGTAGGTGACTCTAGTAATTACGACGCTGTCAATGTGGTGGTGCTGATGGCCTACCAGTTGGTGCCTGAGGCATATAGGCAGAAGTTTCGCCACCTTAAGAAGACATCAGAGCACACCTTTACGGAGTTCGCGTGTATTAAGGAGCTGCTGTGTTACGAATGGTGCGTCACGGAAGGTGGAGACCAAAGAACAACTGGAACAACTCGTCTTATTAGAAGATTTCAAAGAATGTTTATCTGGTGATCTGAAGACATACTTGGAGGAGCAGCAAGTAGAGGCCTTGGGTGCTGCAGCCACCATGGCTGAAGAATATATTTCAACCCATAGGCCCTCTACCAGGTATGTTCAGAAGATCTACTCAACACCATTGTTGAAGTATTAGCCGGAAGAGACGACCGTCCGACGTGGTGCCGAGAAGACACCCCCAGGTAGTCCAAGACGAACTAGTCCAGGTAGTCCAAGACGGACTAGTCCAGGTAGACCAAGACGGACTAGTCCAGGTAGACCAAGACGGACTAGTCCAGGTAGTCCAAGACGGACTAGTCCAGGTAGTCCAAGACGGACTAGTCCAGGTAGTCCAAGACGGACTAGTCCAGGTAGTCCAAGACGAACTAGTCCAGGTAGTCCAAGACGACCTAGTCCAGGTAGTCCAAGACGACCTAGTCCAGGTAGTCCAAGACGACCTAGTCCAGGTAGTCCAAGACGACCTAGTCCAGGTAGTCCAAGACGACCTAGTCCAGGTAGTCCAAGACGACCTAGTCCAGGTAGTCCAAGACGACCTAGTCCAGGTAGTCCAAGACGACCTAGTCCAGGTAGTCCAAGACGACCTAGTCCAGGTAGTCCAAGACGACCTAGTCCAGGTAGTCCAAGACGACCTAGTCCAGGTAGTCCAAGACGACCTAGTCCAGGTAGTCCAAGACGAACATTACATCCCAGCAATGCAGTTCAGTGGTTAAATTCTGTGTCTCCAGACAATGATATGTTGCCACGATTACACTGATGATTCAGTATTACCAGCCTAGGGCACATTTCCATAAATATCAGTGTTACTCAAATACTGCCAGTCACTAGGATATTTTCCATTATTAGTACTGTATTATAAATAATGCTAATAATGGTGTGGTGCAATAGTATCACTTATATAATGTTCAAAGAGAGATGAAGGGCGCACATAAACACATCAGCAAAATGATATGAAGTTTACTATACGAAAACAACATTAAGCATATAAAGAAATAACACATGGGGTAAATATATGAAATGGATGATCTGGAGAATGCTGGCAGCTCTCCTCTCGCCGCCTCTGGCAACTCGGACAGCTGGGCAAATTTAAATGAGGGACTCAGACCCTCTCGATACGGGCTATTCATGCCCGTGCCACCTTTTGGGTGATTTAATCTTCATCAATCATCAATCACCCTCTCGAGGCAGAGGTCACGACCTCAGGGTGCATGTAGACCTGCTCGTAGGGTGCAGTCGCACCTCCACAGATCTCCAGCATCAGCTAATGATACTGGTAATGGCTCCAAAGGGCCACCACTTACGGGCTATTCATGTCGCCCGTGCCATCTTTTGGGTGGCTTAATCTTCATCAATCCTCTCGAGGGGGGGGGGGGGGCAGCTCCGTCAACGTCGTCCTCTCGTCTACCAACTGCCACACTCGTTCCCACGCTGTCTTCTCCAAGTAGTAGTAATACTGGCTGACCTACTGCCTACTCTAATACTAACATAATAAGAAATACACTAACGAGATATATATATGTGTACTGGGCCTACCTAGCCTAATCATCAAGGGACAATGGGAGGGGAAATAATGATCTACCTTTATCACTCCTGTCCATCGACGCCTGTCCTCCGATGGTAGAAGTTACACGGTTCTCTGGTCGTTCCACGGTGTTCCGGTTGCGTGTCACAGGTCCTCGAGGATCGTGGAGAAATCACATTTTCGTAGTACCTAATCCCTGGATTCAGGTCTTCCAAACTGGTCCAACCAGTGGTCACTGAGCATGTCACTGTCCACACTCGCTCCTTCAACGAGACATTTTCTCCTGGATCTGGATGCGGTGCCTTTCCTTCAGGAACTTAGTAGATGTGACCTGGTCACTGCAGCACTGCACATCGTACCAGAGCGGACTCGCAGGGCACCAGACTTGCCCTCCCAGAGTCCCTGCTCACCTTCCGACGCCGACTAACAGCCACGAGTATTTGACACTTCTTTGCCCACTAAACTCGGCTTCTTCGTATTCTGCAGAAGTACAGTATCTTCTGCGACAATGGTAGACTGCCTACGGCTGCTCAAATCCAATGAGCAAGGCTCCCAGAACCTCCAATCTCGGGAGCTCACTGACGCACTTCTGCTCGCGTCAAAAATCTGTTAAACTCTGCTTGGCGCAGTGACCTGCAGCTCCTGCCAGGCCTTCTGGTGATGTCATAGCAGGCTCTGATTGGTCAGTCACGTCACGTGACCTCAGCTAGCCAATTGCCAGTCTGCTGGCGTCCGCACGTCTAGGAGCCAAAATCATATAAATGTCGCCATTTTGTATGTACAAGGGGCATAACCCCCCACCCACTTTGCCTGCAAATCTTATAAATGATAATTTCTCCATAAATATGTAATCTATCCAATAGCCTCTCATATGAAATGACTCCCTGCATCTCAGGGAAAATGCAAGGTAAGTGGATATGACTCTTAACGCTGGCTCTGCCGGAAGAAATAGGAGAGGGCACCGTAACATACCCCTCCCTTTAAGATAAGTCATATTGGTTAGTAAATCCGTGAAAGGGCATCCGCTATCACATTCTCCCTTCCTTTAATGTATCTGATTTCCAACCAGTACTCTTGCAACAGTAGGGATTATCTTGGCAGCCTTTGGTTCGAGTTCTTCATTTTGTGCCCGAACGTCAAGGGGTTATGATCAGTGAACACTCGCACCGGTCTCGTACCTCTACCCACATAGACATTGAAATGTTTCAGTGCCATGATCAGGGCAAAGGCTTCCTTCTCCACTGTACTATAAGCTCGCTGGTATTTCTCGAACTTTTTCGAGTGAAATGTCACTGGACGGTGAACTCCGTTCTTCTGAGCTCACATTACTCCTATCCCTACGTCGCTAGCATCGACATACAAAATATACTGACTCGAAGTCAGGTGAGATCAACACTGGTGCTTCTGTTAACAATTTGTTCATCTTCTCGAATGACTCTTGACACGCTTCACACCACTTCCATCTAACCTTCTTAGATGACAATTTTGTCAGAGTGTGTGCCACTGTCGAGAAGTTCTTACAAAATCCGCGATAATACCCTATCATCCCAAGGTATCGTAACAGCTCTTTCCTCGTCCTGGGAATCGGATATTCCTTGATAGCCACCACCTTCTGTTCCACGGGAGCTACTTCTCATTGGCCCACGACAAAACCCTAAATACTCTAATCGGGCCTTCCTGAACTCGCTCTTGGCAAGATTAATCGTCAGGCTTGCTTCTTCCAACCTTCAGAATAATTCTCTCAGTCGATTCATGTGTTCCTTCCAGTTGTCGGCATAGAGAACTACATCATCAATGTACACGGTGCAACCTGTCATTCCTCGTAGCACTTCATTCATCATCCTTTGAAAACAATTTCCGCTGTTCTTCATGCCAAACGGAAGTACTTTGTACTAGTACAAACCGTTCGGAGCAGTGAATGCACAGATCCTTCTTGCACTAGGAGACAAAGGAATTTGGAAGTAGCCTTTCAGCAGGTCGACTTTGGAAACAAACCTGGCTTTTCCCACTTGGTCGATGCAGTCACTTATTCGAGGCATATGGTGGGAATCTGAAACAGGGATGGAATTCACTTTGCGATCATCGGTGCAAAAGCGAAACGAGCCGTCATTCTTCTTCACTAACACACAGGGTGAGCTCCACTCACTGTTGCTAGGCTCTGCAAGATCAATTGCTAGTAAATATTCCACCTCCTGTTGCGTGATCTTCCTCTTCTCAGGACTGACCCGATATGCGCTCTGCTTGATTGGCTCTCCACGCTTCACGTCCACATCGTGCACCACAACTCTTGTGCCGTCAGGGGACCAGCTGTGAAGATTGACTCGTTGTTCCTTATTAGGGACACTAGGTCTCCTCTCTGCCTATCGTTCCGATGATGTAGCTTCTCTTCCAGGTGCACCAAACTCTCTGTATTAGAAAGACACGTACCATCGACACGGGCCCACTTTCCTTCCTCTGCCGGCAACTCTTGGTTCATTCCCATACATAGACCCATCTTCTCTTCTCCTGACTGTGTCGTTTTCTTCCAATTCGCGCTCCCCTGTTCTTGGAAGTATGGCTTCAAACAGTTGATGTGACATACTTGTGTCTTGTGGGGGGCGATTCAACTTGCTGATTTCGTAGTTTATAGGACCTACTCGCCTGACGACCGATTATGGACCACCAAAGCGTGATTCCGACATTCTACCTCCCTCGGGCCAGCATTCTTGTCGTACCAAATCGACATCTTCTCTTGAGCTGTATTCAGGTGCTCAGCAGCCAGCTTCTTCGCCGTTTTCAACCGTTCCGGGAATTTCCGCACATACTCTTCCACGGTCATTAATGTCTCCCTCGACGTCAACTGCTCCTTTAATATCAACAATGGACTTCTTACTTCGTGTCCAAACACTAGTTGGAACAGAGAGAATCCCAGAGACTCTACCACAGCATCTCTCAGCGCAAACAGGGCTGGACAGATAGTTTCATCCCACTCTGCTACCTGTTCCGCACAATAGTCGCAAAACGGTTTTCAGGGTGGAGAGGAACCTCTCAATCGCTCCTTGCGACTGAGGTCTGTAAGGTGATGAACGTAATTGTGTTATTCCCCAGCATGGAATAGCCTGCCTAAACCACTTCGTTTGGAAAACGTTTCAGCAATCAGACTGAATTTCCTTGGGTACTCGTACCCAAGAGAAGAATCGCTGAAGGTGTCCCATATCGCATCTCGATGTCACCTTCGGCACTGGGATCGCTTCCGGAAATCGCGTCGAAGCACACATGATGGTCAGCAAGTAACTATTTCCTCTTTTTGTTCTAGGTAAGGGTCCCACAACGTCGATTATTAGGCGTTCGAGCACCTGGCCAAACGCAGTTACTGGAACTAAAGGTGCTTTCGGGATGGCAGGGACGTTCTTTTTCGCCCTTTGGCACGGTAAGCATGTCTTGCAGACTCTCCTTACATCCGCGTCCATACCCGGCCAATAAAAATGTTCCCAAATCCGGCTTAAGGTCTTGGTCACTCCCAAGTAACCTGCGGGATCCACTGAGTGGATCCATTGTTCAGTTAGTTCATTTATCAGCCTAAGTGACAACAGAGAGGAATCTGCTGTTATACTTGAGAAAGACATAGACAGGAGTGCTAAACTAGGCTGTTGATTAGCTTACTTTAACGTGTCACTTAAGGACATTAAAGTAATGTCAAGATTGTTTTTGTATTAGATTTAGTTCTTTATGAACAATTTTGTTATTGTTGCCAAAGAATCTGTCTTTCTGTCAATACCTTCCAATATTACTGCCACACATATTCTGTAACATGTTGAACTGTTCTTGAGACCTTCAATGGATTTGGACCTTTTGGATTCGAAGCTGATTCATAGTCGCACACATCAAATCAAATTTGGATTGAGCACTCGAGAGCTACCCTTATTATTGCACTGGCAGTCGAGGAGCTCAACGATCTAGTGGATTAGGATTCCCATTGTTAGAACCCTGGCGTTTGTCCTCACCTATCTATTTTCAGCGTTAATGTATGAGCTGCCCTTACATTTAATATGCTGGCTTGTACAGTCCTTACTGACTGAGGACATTTCTATTAATGTTCAAATCCTTCTAAGGAAGGAAATAAAGAAAAATCTCCCAACTGATAATCAACAAAAGTGCAAAGACTTAACCCCTTCTTCCCTTAGTTTTATAATTTTTATTTAAACATGACACTTTTAAATTCGTAAGTCATTATCTGCCTTAACTGAATCCAAGATGATGCTTTATGAGAAATCTTCATTTTTTTAAGTGTTCCAAGAGACGTTTCCTTGCAAGCTTCTCTAGCGCCTAACTGAGAATGGTCGATAATGAAGCTACTGTGTAGTCTACTTGCTCCTGTGTCCTTCATTCTGGTACATTGACTGTCTTCCATTCCTTTGACAACTCCTACTTTTTCAGTTTTGAGTCGAAGAGTTAATGGGAGGATCAAGTCCGCAGCTACATCTTTCAATCTCAACAAATGGAATTTGTTGTTTACAGTATGTTGGTGGGTGAGTGTTAATGACTCACATGTTGCTTACAGTAACACGGTCGGTGAGTGTTTATGACTCACATGTTGCTTACAGTAACGTGGTGGATGAGTGTTTATGACTCACATGTTGCTTACAGTAACGTGGGGGGTGAGTGTTTATGACTCACATGTTACTTAAGAACATAAGAATAAAGATAACTGCGGAAGGCTTATTTGCCCATACGAGGCAGCTCCTATCTATAACCACCCAATCCCACTCATATACATGTCGAACCTACATTTGAAACAATTAAGGCACCCAACCTTCACTAAGTTATCCGGTAATTGGTTCCACAAAACAACAACCGTGTTACCGAACCAGTATTTACCCCATGTCTCTCCTAAATATAACCTTATCCAATATATTCCCATTGTTTCGTGTTCTGTCTTGTGTTGACACTTGTTGTTCTTGTTTGTTGTTTTAGATTTAACTACGCAGAACGAAATGTCCATGTAGCACGGGCTATGGTGAGCCCGTAATTGAGTTCGGTTATTCGCGATGACCTTGTTACTGTGATATATGGGTCAAAGTTTTAAATGGAGGTGGGAATTCCTTCATTTTCCCTGTTTTTTTCGCTTCTGTTTTTAGTGCACTGGTTTTAATCTTGTTTTAATAACATTATCTTGGTGGTGGATGTAGATGCAGAATGCTCACTAGTGAGTCCCATTCCTCAACGGCTTTTTTAATCATTGTAGTCGCGGTGGAATGTGCATCTAATGCAGCTGCTGTCGTTGGATTAATGTTGAGTTTGATGCTCAGGTCTTCAGTAGATTCACATTCCAGTAAGTAGTGCAATAGTGGCGCCTCTGCTTCTGTTCCACAGATGTGACACTCTTTAACTATTGGGTTTATTACCTCCCAGCAGCACTTGTAACCAAGTCTGAGTCTGTGTATGGCTACTGCAATGTCTCTGGATACCTTTTTGCCAGGCTTGAAAGAGCCAGTGGCTTGTTCGTACCATATCGCAGTGGATCTTCCTTCCGCTACTTTGGCTCTGTGGCGACTTTTGATAGTTGGGAGTATTTTCTTCTTGATTTGCTCCTTAATCTGTGAGAAACTTGGAGGTATTTGAACCTGTACAACAGGTAGAGCAGTGGCAGTTTTTGCTAGTGAGTCTGTCTTTCCATTACCATCTATGCCAATGTGATTTGGTATCCAATTTAGGGTGATTGACAGCCCTATATTATGGGCTTCTTTTCCTATATGTTGGATTTCTGTGAGGAGTTGTATATTATCTCTGTGCTGACTGGATAACAATGCCTGGAGCGAAGATTTAGAGTCGGTATGAATGATGACATCATGTAAATTATTCTTGTATAGTTTATTGCCTCCTTCAGGGCATATAATTCTGTTTGCAATGCTGAGCACCCACTATTGATGCTCCAGTAAGCTTCATGGTTGGTAGTGTAAACTGCTGCCCCAGCAGAACCTTTTTCTTGATCAACTGATTCATCTGTGAAGATGTGAGTCGTTGTAGGTCTTGAGGTCCGAGGTCTATGGCTGCTTTGAGCCTCTGCGAGTCACATGCTGATTTTGTAACTGGTAGTCCCTCAATGATAATATTTAGACTCGATTATTCCCATGGAGGAAGCTGGCGAAAGTGTTGATATGGTCTCTCTTCTCCTTTGTATTTAATGGTCCATTTCAAGTCTACTTTCTCTAGAATCTTGACCAGATTATCCATCCATGCACTTGTTCTATATTGAAGGTTTCTCTGAAGCGATCTGTGTATGCTGTCTTTGATTGACAGTCTGGCGGTGGTTCCAACAAGTTTTGCTGTTATGGTGGCTATCCTTTGTTTGATCCTGTTTTCTAAGGCTGGTAAGTTGGTTTCCATTCTTAGGTTCTCTCGACGCGTCCATATAGGTGATCCCAGCATTGTTCTGAGACCATAATAAGGGATTGATTGATAAAGATTAAGCCACCCAAGAGGTGGCACGGGCATGAATAACCCGTAAATAATAAGGAAATTTGTTGTTGTTTCAGATTTAGCTACTCAGAACGAAGTGTCCATGTAGCACAGGCTATGGTGAGCCCGTAATTGAGTTCGGTTATTCGGGATAACCTTGTTTCTGTGACATTTGGGTCTAGGTTTAAAATGGAGGAGAGGATTCCTCCTTTTTCCCTGTTTGTTTATCACTTCTGTTTTAGTGCACTGGTTTTAGTCTCGTTTTATTAACGTTATCTTAGTGACGGATGTAGATGCACCTGTACAACTGTACGCTCCCAATACATACACTTTAACATACACCTTTACTTGCACCTCAATATACACACCTTCACACATGCTACACAGGCTCCCCCCTATCCTATGCCATACACCCCCCCCCCCCCATTCATCACACGGAGACTCTGATCTGAAACTTTTCTTTGACAGATGTTATAGAACTCACTATCACCATACCAGAAATAAATATCTCTTTGATATCTCTAGAGTCAAACTAACTCTGTATAAACACTCTACGCAAATAAAGAGACATAGTCTATGAACTCACTCCCTAATGAAGTAAAAAGCTGTCCATCCTACCGCTTATTCAAAAGTACCACCAAAAAGTACCTAATTTCATCTTCATAGTTTTCTACCTAGTGCTTCACACTCGCATTGTATCTTGTGCTGACTCAAAATATGTGTCTAAGCCATAATTTCACCGTTGTATCTTGTGCTGCCCCAAAATATGTGTCTAAGCCATATAACTTCACCGTTGTATCTTGTGCTGCCCCAAAATATGTGTCTAAGCCATATAACTTCACCGTTGTATCTTGTGCTGCCCCAAAATATGTGTCTAAGCCATATAACTTCACTGTTGTATCTTGCCATCATCTTATCATGGTTGTTGTGTTGAACGCAAATTTTACTACAATGTACCTAACAATAATCCTCAAATTATGCTACAATGTACCTAGAAATAATCTTCAAATTTTACTAAAATGTACCTACTAATTTTCTTCAAATTTCCTTACAATGTAACTATTAACTTTTCTCAATTTAGCTACAATTTACCTACTTAAAATTATCTGTTAGATTAAGGACCTGCCTGAAACGCTATGCGTGTTAGTGGCTGTACAAGAATGTAAAAACATCAATGCTATGTACTCTCATAAACCTATTGTACCTTCTTGTATATATATAAATAAATAAACAAACTCCTGTGTATATAAAATAAAGTCAATTTCGGCAAAGATCAGTAACCAAAGAAAATGTCCGGAGCAAGATGGCAGGCAAGCGAGCGAGTGACGTCATCACAACAAAAGCAAGCTGCTACACGATGTGTAGACAACGACCCGTGAGATAACACTGCCGCTCCTCAACTGATAACAATGTCGCCGCGCAATCACTACCAACAAGATAACAACTCTGATAAGAAGAACTGCAGCTACCATCAAGAAGATAACACACCCTCACTGTTGCTCTCCCCCCCCCCCCACACTCTCACTGTTGCTCTCACCCACACCCTCACTGTTGCCCTCCCCCACACCCTCACTGTTGCTCACCCCCCACACACCCTCACTGTTGCTCTCCCCATACACCCTCACTGTTGCTCTCCCCCCCACCCTCACTGTTGCTCTCCCCCCATACACCCTCACTGTTGCTCTCCCCAACACCCTCACTGTTGCTCTTACCCACACACCCGCACTGTTGCCCTCCCCCACACACCCTCACTGTTGCTCTCCCCCCACACACCCTCACTGTTGCTCTCCCCCCCACACCCTCACTGTTGCTCTCCCTCACACCCTCACTGTTGCTCTCCCCCCACACACCCTCACTGTTGCTCTCCCCCCACACACCCTCACTGTTGCTCTCCCCACACACCCTCACTGTTGCTCTCCCCCCCACCCTCACTGTTGCTCTCCCCCCCCCCACACCATCACTGTTGCTCTCCCCCCACACACCCTCACTGTTGCTCTCCCCCCCACACCCTCACTGTTGCTCTCCCCCCCCACACACCCTCACTGTTGCTCTCCCCCCCAAACACCCTCACTGTTGCTCCCCCCCACACACCCTCACGGTTGCTCTCCCCCACACCCTCACTGTTGCTCTCCCCCCACAAACTCACTATTACTCTCCCACACACCCTCACTGTTTCTCTCCCCCCACACCTTCACTGTTGCTCTACCCCCACACCCTCACTGTTGCTCTCCCCCCCACACCCCCACTGTTGCTCCCCCCAACAAACCCTCACTGTTGCTCTCCCCCCACACACCCTCACTATTGCTCTCCCCCCCCACACCATCACTGTTGCTCTCCCCCCACACACCCTCACTGTTGCTCTCCCCCCACACACCCTCACTATTGCTCTCCCCCCCCACACCATCACTGTTGCTCTCCCCCCACACACCCTCACTGTTGCTCTCCCCCCCACACCCTCACTGTTGCTCTCCCCCCCACACACCCTCACTGTTGCTCTCCCCCCCCAAACACCCTCACTGTTGCTCCCCCCCACACACCCTCACGGTTGCTCTCCCCCACACCCTCACTGTTGCTCTCCCCCCACAAACTCACTATTGCTCTCCCACACACCCTCACTGTTTTTCTCCCCCCACACCTTCACTGTTGCTCTACCCCCACACCCTCACTGTTGCTCTTCACCACACACCCTCACTGTTGCTCTCCCCCACACACCCTCACTGTTGCTCTCCCCCCCACACCCTCACTGTTGCTCTCCCTCACACCCTCACTGTTGCTCTTTCCCCACACACCCTTACTGTTGCTCTCCCCCCCCCCACACCCTCACTGTTGCTCTCCCCCCCCACACCCTCACTGTTGCTCTCCCCCACACCCTCACTGTTGCTATTCCTCCCCACACCCTCACTGTTGCTCTCCCCCACACACCCTCACTGTTGCTCTCCCCCACACCCTCACTTTTGCTCTCCCCCCCACTCCCTCACTGTTGCTCTCCCCCCCCACTCCCTCACTGTTGCTCTCCCCCCCCACACCCTCACTGTTGCTCTCCCCCCACACACCCTCACTGTTGCTCTCCCCCCACACCCTCACTGTTGCTCTCCCCCACACCCTCATTGTTGTTATCCCCCCACACCCTCACTGTTGCTCTCCCCCACACACCCTCACTGTTGCTCTCCCCCCACACCCTCACTGTACCTCTCCTCCCCACACCCTCACTGTTGCTCTCCCCCCCACACCCTCACTGTTGCTCTCCCCCCAACACCCTCACTGTTGCTCTCCCCCCAACACCCTCACTGTTGCTCTCCCCCCCCATACCCTCACTGTTGCTCTCCCCCCCACACCCATACTGTTGCTCTCCCCCACACACCCTCACTGTTGCTCCCCCCCCACACCCTCACTGTTGCTCTCCCCCCACACCCTCACTGTTGCTCTCCCAAAACACCCTCACTATTGCTCTCCCCCCCACACACCCTCACTGTTGCTCTCCCCAACACTCCCTCACTGTTGCTCTCCTCCCCAAACACCCTCACTGTTGCTCTCCCCCACACACCCTCACTGTTGCTCTCCCCCACACACCCTCACTGTTGCTCTCCCCCCACACCCCCTCACTGTTGCTCTCCCCCCACACCCTCACTGTTGCTCTCCCCCCCCACACCCTCACTGTTGCTCTCCCCTCCACACCCTCACTGTTGCTCTCCTTCCCACACACCCTCACTGTTGCTCTCCCCCCTACACACCCTCACTGTTGCTCTCCTCCCACACCCTCACTGTTGCTCTCCCCCCCCACACACCCTCACTGTTGCTCTCCCCCTCACACACCCTCACTGTTGCTCCCCCCCACACACCCTCACGGTTGCTCTCCCCCACACCCTCACTGTTGCTCTCCCCCCACACCCTCACTGTTGCTCTCCCCCCCACACCCTCACTGTTGCTCTCCCTCACACCCTCACTGTTGCTCTCCATCCCACACCCTCACTGTTGCTCTCCCCCACACCCTCACTGTTGCTCTCCCCCACACACCCTCACTCTTCCTCTCCCGCACACCCTCACTGTTGCTCTCCCCCCCACACACCGTCACTGTTGCTCTCCCCCCCCCACACCCTCACTGTTGCTCTCCCCCCACACACCCTCACTGTTGCTCTCCCCCCCAAACTCTCACTGTTGCTCTCCCCCCCACACACCCTCACTGTTGCTCTCCCCCTCACACACCCTCACTGTTGCTCCCCCCCCACACACCCTCACGGTTGCTCTCCCCCACACCCTCACTGTTGCTCTCCCCCCACACCCTCACTGTTGCTCTCCCCCCACACCCTCACTGTTGCTCTCCCGCCACACACCCTCACTGATTGCTCTCCCCCACACACCCTCACTGTTGCTCTCCCCCACACACCCTCACTGTTGCTCTCCCCCCACACACCCTCACTTTTGCTCTCCCCCCACACCCTCACTGTTGCTCTCCCCCCACACACCGTCACTGTTGCTGTCCCCCCCACACCCTCACTGTTGCTCTCCCCCCACACACCCTCACTGTTGCTCTCCCCCCCACACCCTCACTGTTGCTCTCCCCCTACACCCTCACTGTTGCTCTCCCCCCCACACCCTCACTGTTGCTCTCCCCCCCACACCATCACTGTTGCTCTCCCCCCCACACCATCACTGTTGCTCTCCCCCCACACCCTCACTGTTGATCTCCCCCACACACTCTCACTGTTGCTCTCCCCCACACACCCTCACTGTTGCTCTCCCCCCACACACCCTCACTGTTGCTCTCCCCCACACCCTCACATTTGCTCTCCCCCACACCCTCACTGTTGCTCTCCCCCACACCCTCACTGTTGCTCTCCCCCACACACCCTCACTGTTGCTCTCCCCCCCAACACACCCTCACTGTTGCTCTCCCCCCCACACCCTCACTGTTGCTCCCCCCAACAACCCTCACTGTTGCTCTCCCCCCACACACCCTCACTATTGCTCTCCCTCCCACACCCTCACTGTTGCTCTCCCCCCACACACCCTCACTGTTGCTCTCCCCCCCACACCCTCACTGTTGCTCTCCCCCCCACACACCCTCACTGTTGCTCTCCCCCCACACACCCTCACTGTTGCTCTCCCCCCCACACACCCTCACTGTTGCTCTCCCCCCACACACCCTCACGGTTGCTCTCCCCCACACCCTCACTGTTGCTCTCCCCCCACACCCTCACTAGTTACTCTCCCCACACACCCTCACTGTTGCTCTCCCCCCACACCCTCACTGTTGCTCTACCCCCACACCCTCACTGTTGCTCTCACCACACACCCTCACTGTTGCTCTTCACCCACACACCCTCACTGTTGCTCTCCCCCCACACACCCTCACTGTTGCCTCTCCCCCCCACACCCTCACTGTTGCTCTCCCCCCACACCCTCACTGTTGCTCTTCCCCACACACCCTCACTGTTGCTCTCCCCCCACACCCTCACTGTTGCTATCCCTCCCCACACCCTCACTGTTGCTCTCCCCCCCACACCCTCACTGTTGCTCTCCCCCACACACCCTCACTGTTGCTCTCCCCCCACACCCTCACTGTTGCTCTCCTTCCCACACCCTCACTGTTGCTCTCCCCCCCACTACCCTCACTGTTGCTCTCCCCCACACCCTCACTGTTGCTCTCCCCCACACACCATCACTGTTGCTCTCCCCCCCCCACACCCTCACTGTTGCTCTCCCCCACACACCCTCACTTGTTGCTATCCCCCCCACACCCTCACTGTTGCTCTCCCCCACACACCCTCACTGTTGCTCTCCCCCCCACACCATCACTGTTGCTCTCCCCCCCACACCCTCACTGTTGCTCTCCCCCCACACACCCTCACTGTTGCTCTCCCCCACACACCCTCACTGTTGCTCTCCCCTCCACACACCCTCACTGTTGCTCTCCCCCCCCCACACCCTCACTGTTGCTCTCCCCCCCACACCCTCACTGTTGCTCTCCCCCACACACCCTCACTGTTGCTCTCCCCCACACACCCTCACTGTTGCTCTCCCCCCCACACCCTCACTGTTGCTCTCCCCCACACACCCTCACTAGTTGCTCTCCCCCCACACACCCTCACTGTTGCTCTCCCCCCACACCCTCACTGTTGCTCTCCCCCCACACCCTCACTATTACTCTCCCACACACCCTCACTGTTTCTCTCCCCCCACACCTTCACTGTTGCTCTACCCCCACACCCTCACTGTTGCTCTTCACCACACACCCTCACTGTTGCTCTTCACCACACACCCTCACTGTTGCTCTCCCCCACACACCCTCACTGTTCCTCTCCCCCCCACACCCTCACTGTTGCTCTCCCCCACACCCTCACTGTTGCTCTTTCCCCACACACCCTCACTGTTGCTCTCCCCCACACCCTCACTGTTGCTATCCCTCCCCACACCCTCACTGTTGCTATCCCTCCCCACACCCTCACTGTTGCTCTCCCCCACACACCCTCACTGTTGCTCTCCCCCCACACCCTCACTTTTGCTCTCCTTCCCACACCCTCACTGTTGCTCTCCCCCCCACTCCCTCACTGTTGCTCTCCCCCACACCCTCACTGTTGCTCTCCCCCCACACACCATCACTGTTGCTCTCCCCCCCCCCACACCCTCACTGTTGCTCTCCCCAACACCCTCATTGTTGTTATCCCCCCCACACCCTCACTGTTGCTCTCCCCCACACACCCTCACTGTTGCTCTCCCCCCACACCATCACTGTTGCTCTCCCCCCCACACCCTCACTGTTGCTCTCCCCCCACACACCCTCACTGTTGCTCTCCCCCACACACCCTCACTGTTGCTCTCCCCTCCACACACCCTCACTGTTGCTCTCCCCCCCCCACACCCTCACTGTTGCATCTCCCCCCCACACCCTCACTGTTGCTCTCCTCCACACACCCTCACTGTTGCTCCCCCCCACACCCTCACTGTTGCTCTCCCCCCACACCCTCACTGTTGCTCTCCCAACACACCCTCACTATTGCTCTCCCCCCCACACACCCTCACTGTTGCTCTCCCCCACACCCTCACTGTTGCTCTCCCCCCACACACCCTCACTGTTGCTCTCCCCCACACACCCTCACTGTTGCTCTCCCCCACACACCCTCACCGTTGCTCTCCCCCACACACCCTCACTGTTGCTCTCCCCCCACACCCTCACTGTAGTAGTAGGGAGTACAGTCCACAGACGATATTTTTTTTTGGCCAGAGGACCCCTGTGGACTGTACAGTCCACAGACGATATTTTTTTTCAGGCGAGAGGACCCCTGTGGACTGTACAGTCCACAGACGATATTTTTTTCAGGTCAAATATCGTGTGTAGCTTGTCGGGGTTTTCAGGTGAATTTGGGGAGTCACAGACTTGGGATTAAGGATTTCTTATGAGTGAGTAATTTCCGAGATTTTAGAAGTATGGAATTCTTATGAGAAAAATAATTTCCGAGACTTAGAAGTTTGTTAAGGTCTTATGGGAGAAATTCAATACGCCTGTCAGCCAGACGCTGCCTTCAGGTCACCTCTTATCTTATCTTATCGTCTCCATAATATCTGGACCGTCCCTCTCTCTCTCTCTCTCTCTCTCTCTCTCCTCCTGTTTCCTTACAGCTATTTTCAGAGTTTCAAATAATCATAGAAGTTTATTTATATGTTCATGACCGAATTTGTAAAAGGACCATTTTCAGAGAATATTGTCTTAGATGTTTTGTTAAGGAAAACAGACAACTTATCCATAACATTTAGTTTTATATCCATTTACGGCTATTTCACCTGTAAAGACCAAAATTGAACAGAGCTCAGTTTTAAGCTCATATTTCATCAGAGTCCAATTATCAACAGAAATTCGCCAGAGTCTACTTTGAGAGCAAAATTAGTCAGAGACAGTTTTTTAGCTCATATTTCATCAGAGACCATTTTATACCTAAAAATGAACAGAGTCTACTTTGAGAGCAAAATTAGTCGGAGACAGTTTTAAGCTCATATTTCATCAGAGTCCAATTATCAACAGAAAGTCGCCAGAGTCTACTTTGAGAGCAAAATTAGTCAGACACAGTTTTAAGCTCAAATTTCATCAGAGTCCAGTTCATGATCGAAATTAATCAGAGTCCAATTAAAGACCCAAATTTGACAGAGACCACATTTTCGCTACTAGCAGTCCAATCCCCCTGAAATTTTAAACAGTCATATTTCAGACGTAGTAAATAAGATCAAGTCAGTTACCGAGCTCCAGCTCTTGTCCCCCTGTATTTGCATATTTTCTCTATATTCAGCTGTATTCTTCACATTTTTTCCATGTTTTCTGTGTTCATTCCATGTTCTATAAATGTTCACAGCATGCTCAGTTCAAATTTTTTCGGCCGTTTTCCCCGTGTGTTCACTATGTTCTTTGTCATATTTTCATGTGCATCATATGTTCTCTGTATAACTTTTATACTCAATATTCATGTTCTCAATGTTCTTAGCTTGTTCTTCACATGTTCAGTGTTCATTCTTTGTATTCCCTATGTTCCTTATCATGTCTTCATATTCTCTATAAGTTCATATTCCCTGCATGTTCACTCTATTCATCAACTTTTTCTTACATGTTTTCTGTGTTCACCGTATGTTCACTGTGTTCATTCCCCTACTTAACCTCAATTTTTTATGTTCTTTGTTTCTTCCATTCACTAACTAGTTCTTTGTCAAATAATATTATACTGCATTACAGTTCCCTCAACAATTTTAGTCACCAAGTTTTTATTTTCAAAACTATGTCAATGTAATTCTCGTAGTCAACTTAATAGTTCTACCAACCCCGTTCTTAAACAAATCTACACTTTATTCAGTTCCAAATTTACAAAGACAAACCTTTCTCGTAACTTCTTAACTAAAAATCTTTCGCCAATCAACTAAAACATAGTCACTTTCGTCATTTTTCAACTAAACTTATCCATAGTCAACAGAAAATAACCGTGTTCATCATGTTTCATTGTCATTTCTTATCTAAAAATTATCCGCCAATCATCAGAAAAGTCATGTTCATCATGTTTTGTCTTTTGCTCAACTAAAAGTATTCATCGGTCAACTAAAAATAGTTACTTCATCATGTTTCCTTGTCATTTCTTAACTGAAATATCACTTCTCTCATCTGAAAATAGTCAGGATTAATCTCATTCAACACCGTTCTTAACTAAACAACCTTTCGCTTAGCTAAAAATTGTCAAAGGAATCTTTTCAGCACTGTTCATAACTAACTTTATCCATCGTCAAGTAAGAAAATATAGTCAAAGATATCTATCATCGTCGTTCTTAACTGACATTTATACTTTGTGGAGCACTAAAATAGTCACTGTCGTCATATTTTTTTCTTGTCTTTCCTCAACTAAAAGAGTCAAATGTAACTTTTTCATCACTTTCGTAACTAAATTATATGTCGCTAAGTAAGAAAAAATAGTCAAATGTAACTTTTTCAGCACTTTCGTAAAATTATATGTCGTTAAGTAAGAAAAATAGTCAAAGGTGCTCTCCGTAACACCAAAGTTACTCTTCGAGAAATCAAAGACACTCTTCAATACATCAAGGACTTACTCAAAGACACCAAAGTTACACTCTAAGACATCCTTTGAGACATCAAAAACATCCTTTAAGACATAAAAGCTATTCTCAGAGACATAAAAGTTAATCTCAGAGACATGAAAGTTATTCTCAGAGTCATCAAAAAGTTATTCTCAGTCATCAAAATGCTATTCTCTAAGTAACCTTTTGTTCATCAGAGAATCTTTCTAAGATATCTTCGTTCATTATAGTTAATCTCAGAGGCGTAAAAGTTATTCTCATAGCTATCAAACTTATTCTCGATGCCATCAAAAAGTATTTTCTCGTTCATCAAAGTTAATCTCAGAGTTAACAAAGGTAATCTCTAACTCACTTTCGTTCAACATATTATTTCTCTAATTCCTCAAAGTTATTCTCTAAGACAACAAAGTCTTTCTCAGAGCTATCAAACTTGTTCTCAAAGTCATCAAAGTTATTCCAAGAGACGTCAAAGTTAATCTAAGACATCATCTTTCATCAAAGATATTCTCTCTAAGCCATCAATGTTCTTCTCTAAGTAACTTTCCGTTCATCAAAGACATTCTCAAAGTCATCAAAGTTTTTCTAAGAGCTATCAAACTTGTTCTCCAAGTCATCAAAGTTATTCTCTAAGTCCTCAAAGTTATTCTGTAACTCACTTTTGTTCATTAAAGTTAATTTGTATGTTATAAAAGTTATTCTCAGAGACATCTAAAGTTAATCTTGCTCATCAAAGTTGTTCTCTAAGACATAAAAGTTATTCTCAGAGACATCTAAAGTTAATCTTGCTCTTCAAAGTTGTTCTCTAAGACATAAAGGTTATTCTCTAAGACATCAATGTTGTTCTCTAAGACATCAATGTTGTTCTCTAAGACATCAAAGATGTTCTCTAAATCATAAAAGTTAATATTTAAGTCACCTTCGTTCATTAGAGAAACTTTCCAATCCATATTCGTTGACCAAAGTTATTCTCAGAGTCATCAAAGTGATCTCTAATTCACCTTCGTTCTCCAAAAGTTATTCTCTAAGGCGCCTTCGTTCATCAAAGAAACTCTCCTTCTTCCATCATGTTATTCTTTAAGACATCTTCAGTCATAAAATTTCTCTCCAAAATGTAACTAGTTCAGCTTTTCATACCAAACCTGCACTTGTTAAAATATATTTCCTTAGTCGCTTTACCCTAAAACTGTTCTCTGAACTACACTGTTCAAACCTACGTAACCTATCCTCTCCACCCAATGTTACTTACCTAACTTAACCTGCATAACCTAACTTTACCTATCTTACCTTACCTTACCTATCTTACCTAACCTAACTTTACCTATCTTACCTTACCTATCTTACCTAACCTAACCTAACTTATCCTGCTTAACCTAACTTACCTATCTTACCTATCTTACCTAACTTTACCTATCTTACCTAACTTAACCTGCATAACCTAACTTTACCTATCCCAACATAACTTACCTTACCTTACCTATCTTACCTAACTTTACCTATCTTACCTAACTTACCTACATTACCTAACTTAACTTAACCTGCTTAACCTAACTTACCTACATTACATAACTTAACCTGCATAACCTAACCTGCTTAACTTAACTTACCTTACCTTACCTATCTTACCTAACTTACCTACATTACCTACATTACCTAACTTAACTTAACCTGCTTAACCTAACTTCCTTACATTACCTATCTTAACTTAACCTGCACAACCTAACTTATTTAACTTATCTTACCTATCGTAACGTAACATAACTTGCTTTACCTAACTTAATCTTACATTCCCAAACTGATGTATCCTAACTTATCTAGTCAAACCAGACATGATCTAACTTACATAAGTATTCCTGCTTGTCTTTTGTGTTTCGTCAATCATTGTCTCATATTCATTTACTCATTTCAAGGGATAATTTCTCAAATGGACGTTTTTGCATTTCAAGTGTTATTTGTTTAAGATTGGGTGTTTAACCATTTCAAAGGATTTTTGTTATATATGGGAAACTTACTCGTTTCAAGAGATAATTTCTCAAATGGACGTTTTTGCATTTCAAGTGTTATTTGTTTAAGATTGGGTGTTTAACCATTTCAAAGGATTTTTGTTATATATGGGAAACTAACTCGTTTCAAGGGCTAATTTCTCAAATGGACGTTTTTGCATTTCAAGTGTTATTTGTTTAAGATTGGGTGTTTAACCATTTCAAAGGATTTTTGTTATATATGGGAACTTACTCGTTTCAAGGGTTAATTTCTCAAATGGTCATTTTTGCAGATCAAGGGTTATTTGTTAAAGTTCATCAAGTTGCTCATAAGTTGTATTTATTATGTTTGTTATCATTTATTCTTATTCCCCAACCCCTTAACCTAACCTCTTGTAATCTTAGTGTATTTAGTAGGTTCTATCATATGTTCTTATTCCCCAACCCTTTAACCTAACCTTTCAGATGTAGTTTATTGTGTTTTTTGATGTATTTGTTGAATATATTATCCTTTTCCTAACCTTTCAGATGTAGTTTTGTTTCTCCTTTTTGTATATTTTTACCCAAACCCACCATCCCACTTAACCTTCTTTCCTTCTTTTACTTTGTTTTCACATATAAGTTCATTCACATTGTTTTACTCCTACTCCTTCTAACCCTCCTTTTCTATCTCTCTCCCTTATTCTCTCTCTTCCTCCCCCTCTCACTCATTTGCTCAAATGCTCTCTTGTTTCTCAAATTCAAGTCTTAATGCTCCCATTCTCTCACCCTCACTCTCATTCACTTAGTATTTCTTTTTTCTCAAATTCAAGTTTAATGCTCCCATGCTTTTCTCCCCCCTCTCTCTTACTCTTTTCTCCTCTTTTCATGCTCTCACTCACTTGCTCTCTTGTTTTTCTCAATTTCAAGTCTTAGTAGATCTGATTCTTTACTATTGTAATTTTTTTTATTATTACTAAGATAAAGAATGAACTTATATGTGAAAACAAAGTAAAAGAAGGAAAGAAGGTTAAGTGGGATGGTGGGTTTGGGTAAAAATATACAAAAAGGAGAAACAAAACTACATCTGAAAGGTTAGGAAAAGGATAATATATTCAACAAATACGTCAAAAAACACAATAAACTACATCTGAAAGGTTAGGTTAAAGGGTTGGGGAATAAGAACATATGATAGAACCTACTAAATACACTAAGATTACAAGAGGTTAGGTTAAGGGGTTGGGGAATAAGAACATATGATAGAACCTACTAAATACACTAAGATTACAAGAGGTTAGGTTAAGGGGTTGGGGAATAAGAACATATGATAGAACCTACTAAATACACTAAGATTACAAGAGGATAGGTTAAGGGGTTGGGGAATAAGAATAAATGATAACAAACATAATAAATACAACTTATGAGCAACTGGATGAACTTTAACAAATAACCCTTGATCTGCAAAAATGACCATTTGAGAAATTAGCCCTTGAAACGAGTAAGTTCCCATATATAACAAAAATCCTTTGAAATGGTTAAACACCCAATCTTAAACAAATAACACTTGAAATGCAAAAACGTCCATTTGAGAAATTAGCCCTTGAAACGAGTAAGTTTCCCATATATAACAAAAATCCTTTGAAATGGTTAAACACCCAATCTTAAACAAATAACACTTGAAATGCAAAAACGTCCATTTGAGAAATTATCTCTTGAAACGAGTAATTTCCCATATATAACAAAAATCCTTTGAAATGGTTAAACACCCAATCTTAAACAAATAACACTTGAAATGCAAAAACGTCCATTTGAGAAATTATCCCTTGAAATGAGTAAATGAATATGAGACAATGATTGACGAAACACAAAAGACAAGCAGGAATACTTATGTAAGTTAGATCATGTATCCTAACTTATCTAGTGAAACCAGACATCAGTTTGGGAATGTAAGATTAAGTTAGGTAAAGCAAGTTATGTTACGTTAGGATAGGTAAGATAAGTTAAATAAGTTAGGTTGTGCAGGTTAAGTTAAGATAGGTAATGTAAGGAAGTTAGGTTAAGCAGGTTAAGTTAGGTAATGTAGGTAAGTTAGGTAAGATAGGTAAGGTAAGGTAAGTTAAGTTAAGCAGGTTAAGTTATGCAGGTTAAGTTATGTAATGTAGGTAAGTTAGGTTAAGCTGGTTAAGTTAAGTTAGGTAATGTAGGTAAGTTAGGTAAGATAGGTAAAGTTAGGTAAGATAGGTAAGGTAAGGTAAGTTATGTTAGGATAGGTAAAGTTAGGTTATGCAGGTTAAGTTAGGTAAGATAGGTAAAGTTAGGTAAGATAGGTAAGTTAGGTTAAGCAGGATAAGTTAGGTTAGGTTAGGTAAGATAGGTAAGGTAAGATAGGTAAAGTTAGGTTAGGTTAGGTAAGATAGGTAAGGTAAGGTAAGATAGGTAAAGTTAGGTTATGCAGGTTAAGTTAGGTAAGTAACATTGGGTGGAGAGGATAGGTTACGTAGGTTTGAACAGTGTAGTTCAGAGAACAGTTTTAGGGTAAAGTGACTAAGGAAATATATTTTAACAAGTGCAGGTTTGGTATGAAAAGCTGAACTAGTTACATTTTGGAGAGAAATTTTATGACTGAAGATGTCTTAAAGAATAACATGATGGAAGAAGGAGAGTTTCTTTGATGAACGAAGGTGTCTTAGAGAATAACTTTTGGAGAACGAAGGTGAATTAGAGATCACTTTGATGACTCTGAGAATAACTTTGGTCAACGAATATGGATTGGAAAGTTTCTCTAATGAACGAAGGTGACTTAAATATTAACTTTTATGATTTAGAGAACATCTTTGATGTCTTAGAGAACAACATTGATGTCTTAGAGAACAACATTGATGTCTTAGAGAATAACTTTTATGTCTTAGAGAACAACTTTGAAGAGCAAGATTAACTTTAGATGTCTCTGAGAATAACTTTTATGTCTTAGAGAACAACTTTGATGAGCAAGATTAACTTTAGATGTCTCTGAGAATAACTTTTATAACATACAAATTAACTTTAATGAACAAAAGTGAGTTACATAATAACTTTGAGGACTTAGAGAATAACTTTGATGACTTGGAGAACAAGTTTGATAGCTCTTAGAAAAACTTTGATGACTTTGAGAATGTCTTTGATGAACGGAAAGTTACTTAGAGAAGAACATTGATGGCTTAGAGAGAATATCTTTGATGAAAGATGATGTCTTAGATTAACTTTGACGTCTCTTGGAATAACTTTGATGACTTTGAGAACAAGTTTGATAGCTCTGAGAAAGACTTTGTTGTCTTAGAGAATAACTTTGAGGACTTAGAGAAATAATATGTTGAACGAAAGTGAGTTAGAGATTACCTTTGTTAACTCTGAGATTAACTTTGATGAACGAGAAAATACTTTTTGATGGCATCGAGAATAAGTTTGATAGCTATGAGAATAACTTTTACGCCTCTGAGATTAACTATAATGAACGAAGATGTCTTAGAAAGATTCTCTGATGAACAAAAGGTTACTTAGAGAATAGCATTTTGATGACTGAGATTAACTTTTTGATGACTCTGAGAATAACTTTCATGCCTCTGAGATTAACTTTAATGAACGAAGCTGTCTTAGAAAGTTTCTCTGATGAACGAAAGGTTACTTAGAGAATAGCATTTTGATGACTGAGAATAACTTTTTGATGACTCTGAGAATAACTTTCATGTCTCTGAGATTAACTTTTATGTCTCTGAGAATAGCTTTTATGTCTTAAAGGATGTTTTTGATGTCTCAAAGGATGTCTTAGAGTGTAACTTTGGTGTCTTTGAGTAAGTCCTTGATGTATTGAAGAGTGTCTTTGATTTCTCGAAGAGTAACTTTCGTGTTACGGAGAGCACCTTTGACTATTTTTCTTACTTAACGACATATAATTTTACGAAAGTGCTGAAAAAGTTACATTTGACTATTTTTTCTTACTTAGCGACATATAATTTAGTTACGAAAGTGTTGAAAAAGTTACATTTGACTCTTTTAGTTGAGGAAAGACAAGAAAAAAATATGACGACAGTGACTATTTTAGTGCTCCACAAAGTATAAATGTCAGTTAAGAACGACGATGATAGATATCTTTGACTATATTTTCTTACTTGACGATGGATAAAGTTAGTTATGAACAGTGCTGAAAAGATTCCTTTGACAATTTTTAGCTAAGCGAAAGGTTTTTTAGTTAAGAACGGTGTTGAATGAGATTAATCCTGACCATTTTCAGATGAGAGAAGTGATATTTCAGTTAAGAAATGACAAGGAAGCATGATGAAGTAACTATTTTTAGTTGACCAATGAATACTTTTAGTTGAGCAAAAGACAAAACATGATGAACATGACTTTTCTGATGATTGGCGGATAATTTTTAGATAAGAAATGACAATGAAACATGATGAACACGGTTATTTTCTGTTGACTATGGATAAGTTTAGTTGAAAAATGACGAAAGTGACTATGTTTTAGTTGATTGGCGAAAGATTTTTAGTTAAGAAGTTACGAGAAAGGTTTGTCTTTGTAAATTTGGAACTGAATAAAGTGTAGATTTGTTTAAGAACGGGGTTGGTAGAACTATTAAGTTGACTACGAGAATTACTTTGACATAGTTTTGAAAATAAAAACTTGGTGACTAAAATTGTTGAGGGAACTGTAATGCAGTATAATATTATTTGACAAAGAACTAGTTAGTGAATGGAAGAAACAAAGAACATAAAAAATTGAGGTTAAGTAGGGGAATGAACACAGTGAACATACGGTGAACACAGAAAACATGTAAGAAAAAGTTGATGAATAGAGTGAACATGCAGGGAATATGAACTTATAGAGAATATGAAGACATGATAAGGAACATAGGGAATACAAAGAATGAACACTGAACATGTGAAGAACAAGCTAAGAACATTGAGAACATGAATATTGAGTATAAAAGTTATACAGAGAACATATGATGCACATGAAAATATGACAAAGAACATAGTGAACATACGGGGAAAACGGCAGAAAAAATTTGAACTGAGCATGCTGTGAACATTTATAGAACATGGAATGAACACAGAAAACATGGAAAAAATGTGAAGAATACAGCTGAATATAGAGAAAATATGCAAATACAGGGGGACAAGAGCTGGAGCTCGGTAACTGACTTGATCTTTTTACTACGTCTGAAATATGACTGTTTAAAATTTCAGGGGGATTGGACTGCTAGTAGCGAAAATGTGGTCTCTATCAAATTTGGGTCTTTAATTGGACTCTGATTAATTTCGATCATGAACTGGACTCTGATGAAATTTGAGCTTAAAACTGTCTCTGACTAATTTTGCTCTCAAAGTAGACTCTGGCGAATTTCTGTTGATAATTGGACTCTGATGAAATATGAGCTTAAAACTGTCTCTGACTAATTTTGCTCTCAAAGTAGACTCTGGCGAATTTCTGTTGATAATTGGACTCTGATGAAATATGAGCTTAAAACTGTCTCTGACTAATTTTGCTCTCAAAGTAGACTCTGGCGAATTTCTGTTGATAATTGGACTCTGATGAAATATGAGCTAAAAACTGTCTCTGACTAATTTTGCTCTCAAAGTAGACTCTGGCGAATTTCTGTTGATAATAGGACTCTGATGAAATATGAGCTTAAAACTGGGCTCTGTTCAATTTTGGTCTTTACAGGTGAAATAGCCGTAAATGGATATAAAACTAAATGTTATGGATAAGTTGTTTGTTTTCCTTAACAAAACATCTAAGACAATATTCTCTGAAAATGGTCCTTTTACAAATTCGGTCATGAACATATAAATAAACTTCTATGATTATTTGAAACTCTGAAAATAGCTGTAAGGAAATAGGAGGAGAGAGAGAGAGAGAGAGAGAGAGAGGGACGGTCCAGATATTATGGAGAAGATAAGATAAGATAAGAGGTGACCTGAAGGCAGCGTCTGGCTGACAGGCGTATTGAATTTCTCCCATAAGACCTTAACAAACTTCTAAGTCTCGGAAATTATTTTTCTCATAAGAATTCTATACTTCTAAAATCTCGGAAATTACTCACTCATAAGAAATCCTTAATCCCAAGTCTGTGACTCCCCAAATTCACCTGAAAACCCCGACATGCTACACACGATATTTGACCTGAAAAAAAATATCGTCTGTGGACTGTACAGTCCACAGGGGTCCTCTCGCCTGAAAAAAAATATCGTATGGGGACTGTACAGTCCACAGGGGTCCTCTGGCCAAAAAAAAATATCGTCTGTGGACTGTACTCCCTACTACTCACTGTTGCTCTTCCCCCGCACACCCTCACTGTTGCTCTCCCCTCCACACCCTCACTGTTGCTCTCCTCCCACACCCTCACTGTTGCTCTCCCCCCCCCCCCACACACCCTCACTGTTGCTCTCCCCCTCACACACCCTCACTGTTGCTCCTCCCTACACACCCTCACGGTTGCTCTCCCCCACACCCTCACTGTTGCTCTCCCCCCACACCCTCACTGTTGCTCTCCCCCCCCACACCCTCACTGTTGCTCTCCCCCCCCCCCCACACCCTCACTGTTGCTCTCCCCCCCACACCCTCACTGTTGCTCTCCCCCCCACACCCTCACTGTTGCTCTCCCCCACACCCTCACTGTTGCTCTCCCCCACACCCTCACTGTTGCTCTCCCCCCCACACCCTCACTGTTCCTCTCCCCCCACACACCCTCACTGATGCTCTCCCCCCACACCCTCACTCTTCCTCTCCCGCACACCCTCACTGTTCCTCTCCCCCACACACTCACTGTTGCTCTCCTTCCACACCCTCACTGTTGCTCTCCCCCACACCCTCACTGTTGCTCTCCCCCCACACACCCTCACTGTTGCTCTTCCCCCACACCCTCACTGTTGCTCTCTCTCCCACACACCCTCACTGTTGCTCTCCCCCCCACACCCTCACTGTTGCTCTCCCCCCACACACCCTCACTGATGCTCTCCCAAACACACCCTCACTGTTGCTCTCCCCACACACACCCTCACTGTTGCTCTCCCCCCACACACCCTCACTTTTGCTCTCCCCCACACCCTCACTGTTGCTCTCACCCCCACACACCCTCACTGTTGCTCCCCCCCCCCACACCCTCACTGTTGCTCTCCCCCCACACACCCTCACTGTTGCTCTCCCCCCCCACACCCTCACTGTTGCTCTCCCACACACCCTCACTGTTGCTCTCCCCCCCCCACACCCTCACTGTTGCTCTCCCCCACACCCTCACTGTTGCTCTCCCCCACACACCCTCACTGTTGGTCTCCCCCACACACCCTCACTGTTGCTCTCCCCTACACACCCTTACTGTTGCTCTCCCCCCCACACCCTTACTGTAGCTCTCCCTCCCACACACCCTCACTGTTGCTCTCCCCCACACACCCTCACTGTTGCTCTCACCCACACCCTCACTCTTGCTCTCCCCCCACACACCCTCACTCTTGCTCTCCCCCACACACCCTCACTGTTGCTCTCCCCCACACCCTCACTGTTGCTCTCCCCCCACACCCTGACTGTTGCTCTCCCCCCACACACCCTCACTGTTGCTCTCCCCCCACACCCTCACTGTTGCTCTCCCCCCCACACACCCTCACTGTTGCTCTCCCCCCCACACCCTCACTGTTCCTCTCCCCCCACACCCTCACTGTTGCTCTCCCCCCACACCCTCACTGTTGCTCTCCCCCACACCCTCTCTGTTGCTCTCCCCCACACACCCTCACTGTTGCTCACCCCCCCCACACCCTCACTGTTGCTCTCCCCCACACCCTCACTGTTGCTCTCCCCCACACACCCTCACTGTTGCTCTCCCCCCACACCTTCACTGTTGCTCTCCCCCACACCCTCTCTGTTGCTCTCCCCCACACACCCTCACTGTTGCTCTCCCCCCACACCCTCACTGTTGCTCTCCCCTACACACCCTCACTGTTGCTCTCCCCCCCACACCCTCACTGTTGCTCTTCCCCACACCCTCACTGTTGCTCTCCGCCCACACACCCTCATTGTTGCTCTTCCCCACACCCTCACTGTTGCTCTCCCCCCACACCCTCACTGTTGCTCTCCCCCACACACCCTCACTGTTGCTCTCCCCCCCACCCTCACTGTTGCTCTCCCCCCACACACCCTCACTGTTGCTCTCCCCCCACACACCCTCACTGTTGCTCTCCCCCACACACCCTCACTGTTGCTCTCCCCCACACACCCTCACTGTTGCTCTCCCCCATACCCTCACTGTATTCTCCCCCCACACACCCTCACTGTTGCTCTCCCCCACACCCTCACTGTTGCTCTCCCCCCCACACCCTCACTGTTGCTCTCCCCCCCACCCTCACTGTTGCTCTTCTTCCACACACCCTCACTGTTACTCTCCCCCACACCCTCACTGTTGCTCTCCCCCACACCCTCACTGTTGCTCGCCCTCCCACACCCTCACTGTTGCTCTCCCCCACACACCCTCACTGTTGCTCTCCCCCCGCACACCCTCACTGTTGCTCTCCCCCACACACCCTCACTGTTGCTTTCCCCCACACACCCTCACTGTTGCTCTCCCCCACACCCTCACTGTTGCTCTCTCCCCACACACCCTCACTGTTGCTCTCCCCCACACCCTCACTGTTGCTCTCCCCCACACACCCTCACTGTTGCTCTCCCCCACACCCTCACTGTTGCCCTCCCCCCCACACACCCTCACTGTTGCTCTCCCCCACACCCTCACTGTTGCTCTCCCCCACACCCTCACTGTTGCTCTCCCCCCCACACCCTCACTGTTGCTCTCCCCCCACACCCTCGCTGTTGCTCTCCCCCACACCCTCACTGTTGCTCTCCCCCCCCACACCCTCACTGTTGCTCTCCCCCCACACCCTCACTGTTGCTCTCCCCCATACCCTTACTGTTGCTCTCCCCCCCAAACCCTCACTGTTGCTCTCCCCCCCCAAACCCTCACTGTTGCTCTCCCCCCCACCCTCACTGTTGCTCTCCCCCACACACCCTCACTGTTGCTCTCCCCCCCCACACCCTCACTGTTGCTCTCCCCCCACACCCCTCACTGTTGCCCCCCCACTCCCTCACGGTTGCACCTCCCCCCCCCCCACCCTCACTTCTGCCCCCCCCCCCCAGGAGACCGTTCTGGTAGGAGGCTCAGTAGACTGCCAGCCAGAGATAGCCTGGAGAATTTCCATCTAATACAAAAAAACATTCATCTTGAGAGGTTATCTTGAGATGATTTCGGGGCTTTAGTGTCCCCGCGGTCCGGTCCTCGACCAGGCCTCCACCCCCAAGAAGCAGCCCGTGACAGCTGACTAACTCCCAGGTACCTATTTTACTGCTATATAACAGGGGCATAGGATGAAAGAAACTTTGCCCATTGTTTCTCGCCGGCGCCCGGGATCGAACCCGGGACCACAGGATCACGTGTACAGCGTGCTGTCCGCTCGGCCGTACCGGCTTCATGAAATAAGTATTTATATAACTTTATATCATTCTAATAATATTACTAAACATGATCTGTAACGGAAAATATATATGATGATGTACATGTAGAATTTAAGAAACAAATCAGAGTAACGAGGTCGAGTGTGATAGGCTTATCGGAGAGAGCCGGCCCTCCCCCACCACCGACACCCCCCCCCCCCTACATCCCATACACACTCTCTCTGCTTCAAGGTCACGTACTTCAACTGTCTGTAATTTATAAGTAAAAATGGATTTGTTTAATAACTTCCCAGCCTCCCTCCCTCCTTCACCCCCTCCCCCCTGCCTGCCTGCCTGCCTCGCTGCCTGCCTCGCTGCCTGCTTCCCTGCCTGCCTGCCTCCCTGCCTGCCTGCCTGTCTCCCTCCTCCCTACCTGCCTCCCTGCCTCCCTCCCTCCTGCCCCCCACCCTACCTGCCTCCCTCCTCCCTATCTGCCTCCCTGCCTCCCTCCCTCCTTCCCCCCCCTACCTGCCTCCCTCCTCCCTACCTGCCTCCTTCCCCCCTACCTGCCTCCCTCCTCCCTACCTGCCTCCCTGCCTCCCTCCCTCCTTCCCCCCCCCCCTACCTGCCTCCCTCCTTCCCCCCCCTACCTGCCTCCCTCCTCCCTACCTGCCTCCCTGCCTCCTTCCCCCCTACCTGCCTCCCTCCTCCCTACCTGCCTCCCTGCCTCCCTCCCTCCTTCACCCCCCTACCTGCCTCCCTCCTTCCCCCCCCTACCTGCCTCCCTCCTCCCTACCTGCCTCCCTGCCTCCCTCCCTCCTCCCCCCCTACCTGCCTCCCTGCCTCCCTCCCTCCTCCCCCCCCCCTCCCTGCCTGCCTGCCTCCCTGCCCACCTCCTAGCATCTCTCCCTCCCTCCTTCTCTCACTAATACTCCCACTCTCTCACTTACTGCCTCCCACCCCAGCTCCGACCAGTCAGCCTTCACTGACACAACGTGTACATTAGGAGCGGACATGGTGTACGGAGGCCGGCGCGACGCAGCTTGGTGGACCGCCTCCGCCGCCCGAACTTATTTCGTGTAGCATGACTCCCTAACCCAATCGGGAAACTGGAACTTTTAGATAACTTAAGTTTACAAACCAAGTGGCTGTCGTTAATTATATTATTATTATAATAATAACTATAATAATAATTGCTGTAATTAATAATTATTACTCCTCCTTCTGCTGAGTCATGAAGGATACCGGCCTCGGGTGAAAGAGGGCTGTGACGATCTATGTCAGGAACCCGTAGGTGCTGGACCGGGACGTCCACCTACTGGGGCTTGTGCAGCCCCATGTTCTGCTTCAGGAGGTTGGGGTCGTTCATACCCTTGCTGGGGTGGTTCTTCTCCGGCCCCGACCACGGCGGTCTCCGGGTCTGGAGTCCCTGTGCCTTCTTTTACCAACCTCGAGATTAACTCCGGAGCTTGAGTTCTCCCTCGGGCAGTTCGTCGTTGCCTTCATCCTCGTTCTGACAGTACCTGCAACAGCGCTGGAACCAATCGTATTTGCTTCTGTCTTTCCATTGAAGCCTTTCAAAGAAGGAGGGGACTTTCAGAGAGAGAGTGGAGAGAGGGAACCCGCTGCTTGGGCAACAGCTTTTCCATATCGACCTACCCAGGCTTTGCTCCCCGGA